>NC_051237.1:25625090-25925090 GCF_015220715.1 Pygocentrus nattereri | reverse complement strand
ACGGGTACGAATGTCCCTGTATTGGGTATAAATGCCCCTTTAGCGGGTACGAATGTCCCCGTATTGGGTATAAATGCCCCTTTAGCGGGTACGAATGTCCCCGTATTGGGTATAAATGCCCCTTTAGCGGGTACGAATGTCCCCGTATTGGGTATAAATGCCCCTTTAGCGGGTACGAATGTCCCCGTATTGGGTATAAATGCCCCTTTAGTGGGTACGAATGTCCCCGTATTGGGTATAAATGCCCCTTTAGTGGGTACGAATGTCCCCGTATTGGGTATAAATGCCCCTTTAGCGGGTACGAATGTCCCCGTATTGGGTATAAATGCCCCTTTAGTGGGTACGAATGTCCCCGTATTGGGTATAAATGCCCCTTTAGTGGGTACGAATGTCCCCGTATTGGGTATAAATGCCCCTTTAGTGGGTACGAATGTCCCCGTATTGGGTATAAATGCCCCTTTAGCGGGTACGAATGTCCCCGTATTGGGTATAAATGCCCCTTTAGCGGGTACGAATGTCCCCGTATTGGGTATAAATGCCCCTTTAGCGGGTACGAATGTCCCCGTATTGGGTATAAATGCCCCTTTAGCGGGTACGAATGCACCCTTATTTTTGTGTGTGTGTGTGTGTGTGTCTGTAGCAGGAAAGGCGTCCATGCCGGATGAACTGGATGAGATTGAGGTCTATGGAAGCGAAGCTCAGTCGGGCACTCAGCTGGCCACCTACTCGTTCGAGGTGAGATTCTACGCTGTGTCAGTGTAGTTACACAGCAGTTACGCTGCGTTTATATGTTGGCAGAAGACAGAAGTGTTTTTAGGCAGCCATGGACGCCAAACCTTCATCGTTGAAGTTGCATCTTTTCCCACTTTGAATAGTCGACATCGCTACAGCTGTCCTGTCATAATCACCCGTTCATGCCGGTAATGCTGTCACCATGGCAACAGCAACCTGTGAGCGGCGAGACTGCTCTGACCTCGCAGTCTGATGAAACACAATGCAGCGTCTTTTAGTACAATGTTTACAATGTGTACAATCCAGCAATGTAAATTCTTGGGGAAAAAAAAAAAAGTATGCATATTTAAATAACGGGGATCAAAAGAAGAAAGAGGCCCTTTGCACTGAGTGCTGCAACGTTTTGGTTCAGGTATCGTAGCAGCATTCAAGCACAGTGCACTTACCTGCCTCAGCTTATAGAACTGCAACACTGATCAAACAAAATCAAACTAATAGATTGGAAATTTGCTGATTGCTTGCTGGAGCATGAAAAGGCTCCGGTTCTGATTGTGCATCCCTCTTTCTTTCACCATGCTTGTGTCACTCCACTGATCACCAGTTGCTAAATAACAGCAGTGATCACGTTACTCCAAGCTCGTAGCACTTTTTGGTGAAAGGAATTTCCAGTTAAAACATACATTTGAAACAATATTTAAGGCTTGTTTGCTTAATATTTTTAATTTTGCTGTGTGCTGTGCTGAATTACGTCTAAGTCTCAGCCCTTATTGATGAAATCCCTCTCTATTGTTTATGATTTTACTGAATTACTGACCAAAGAAAAGTTTTTTTTAGTTTCAATGTGATTAGAAGTTTCTCATTTGTGTTTTTTTCTAACCCTTATTTAGAAGAATGGTGGAAATGGTACAAAGGTTAGTGTGAGCCGTAGTGTTTCATTGTGTGTGTGTGTGTGTGTGTGTGTGTGTGTGTGTGTGTGTGTGTGTGTGTGTGTGTGTGTGTGTGTGTGTGTGTGTGTGTTACAGGTTTGTGACAGTATTCTGAACATCGGTCCCTGTGTCAGCGCCTCTATGGGTGAGCCGGCCTTCCTTTCAGAAGAGGTAAAGATACGTCAGCAAGCAAAAACTACATCGCAACACTGTGTGGTTTAGTAGTTTTTCAAGCTTAGCACAGCTGATTTAGCTCATGACTTTACTAAGACTTTACAGGCACAGGCCAAGCTCAAACAAGCAGGGCAAGAACAGCTTAGGCTAAAATAAACAAGCATTCCTCTAATAAACCTTTGACCCAGGCTGAGCTCAAAAAACAGATATTATTCAAATAAACAGACATCAGATACACAGCCCAAACTCAAATAAACAAACATCACTCAAATAAATACACTATAAAGACAGGTTAAGCTCAAATAAACAAACATCACTCAAATAAATACACTATAAAGACGGGTTAAGCTCAAATAAACAAACATCACTCAAATAAATACACTATAAAGACGGGTTAAGCTCAAATAAACAAACATCACTCAAATAAATACACTATAAAGACGGGTTAAGCTCAAATAAACAAACATCACTCAAATAAATACACTTTAAAGACAGGTTAAGCTCAAGTAAACAAACATCACTCAAATAAATACACTATAAAGACGGGTTAAGCTCAAATAAACAAACATCACTCAAATAAATACACTATAAAGACAGGTTAAACTCAAATAAACAAACATCACTCAAATAAATACACTATAAAGACAGGTTAAGCTCAAATAAACAAACATCACTCAAATAAATACACTATAAAGACGGGTTAAGCTCAAATAAACAAACATCACTCAAATAAATACACTATAAAGACGGGTTAAGCTCAAATAAACAAACATCACTCAAATAAATACACTATAAAGACAGGTTAAGCTCAAGTAAACAAACATCACTCAAATAAATACACTATAAAGACAGGTTAAGCTCAAATAAACAAACATCACTCAAATAAATACACTATAAAGACAGGTTAAACTCAAATAAACAAACATCACTCAAATAAATACACTATAAAGACAGGTTAAACTCAAATAAACAAACATCACTCAAATAAATACACTATAAAGACGGGTTAAGCTCAAGTAAACAAACATTACTCAAATAAATACACTTTAAAGACAGGTTAAGCTCAAGTAAACAAACATCACTCAAATAAATACACTATAAAGACAGGTTAAGCTCAAATAAACAAACATCACTCAAATAAATACACTATAAAGACAGGTTAAGCTCAAATAAACAAACATCACTCAAATAAATACACTATAAAGACAGGTTAAACTCAAATAAACAAACATCACTCAAATAAATACACTATAAAGACAGGTTAAACTCAAATAAACAAACATCACTCAAATAAATACACTATAAAGACAGGTTAAGCTCAAATAAACAAACATCACTCAAATAAATACACTATAAAGACAGGTTAAGCTCAAATAAACAAACATCACTCAAATAAATACACTATAAAGACAGGTTAAGCTCAAATAAACAAACATCACTCAAATAAATACACTATAAAGACAGGTTAAGCTCAAATAAACAAACATCACTCAAATAAATACACTATAAAGACAGGTTAAGCTCAAATAAACAAACATCACTCAAATAAATACACTATAAAGACAGGTTAAGCTCAAATAAACAAACATTGCTCAAATAAATACACTATAAAGACAGGTTAAGCTCAAATAAACAAACATCGCTCAAATAAATACACTATAAAGACGGGTTAAGCTCAAATAAACAAACATCTCTTAAATAAATACACTATAAAGACAGGTTAAGCTCAAATAAACAAACATCACTCAAATAAATACACTATAAAGACGGGTTAAGCTCAAATAAACAAACATCACTCAAATAAATACACTATAAAGACAGGTTAAGCTCAAGTAAACAAACATCACTCAAATAAATACACTATAAAGACAGGTTAAGCTCAAATAAACAAACATCACTCAAATAAATACACTATAAAGACAGGTTAAGCTCAAATAAACAAACATCACTCAAATAAATACACTATAAAGACAGGTTAAACTCAAATAAACAAACATCACTCAAATAAATACACTATAAAGACAGGTTAAACTCAAATAAACAAACATCACTCAAATAAATACACTATAAAGACAGGTTAAGCTCAAATAAACAAACATCACTCAAATAAATACACTATAAAGACAGGTTAAGCTCAAATAAACAAACATCACTCAAATAAATACACTATAAAGACAGGTTAAGCTCAAATAAACAAACATCACTCAAATAAATACACTATAAAGACAGGTTAAGCTCAAATAAACAAACATCACTCAAATAAATACACTATAAAGACAGGTTAAGCTCAAATAAACAAACATCACTCAAATAAATACACTATAAAGACAGGTTAAGCTCAAATAAACAAACATCACTCAAATAAATACACTATAAAGACGGGTTAAGCTCAAATAAACAAACATCACTCAAATAAATACACTATAAAGACGGGTTAAGCTCAAATAAACAAACATCACTCAAATAAATACACTATAAAGACGGGTTAAGCTCAAATAAACAAACATCACTCAAATAAATACACTATAAAGACGGGTTAAGCTCAAATAAACAAACATCACTCAAATAAATACACTATAAAGACGGGTTAAGCTCAAATAAACAAACATTACTCAAATAAATACACTATAAAGACAGGTTAAGCTCAAATAAACAAACATCACTCAAATAAATACACTATAAAGACAGGTTAAGCTCAAATAAACAAACATCACTCAAATAAATACACTATAAAGACAGGTTAAGCTCAAATAAACAAACATTACTCCAATAAATACACTATAAAGACAGGTTAAGCTCAAATAAACAAACATTACTCCAATAAATACACTATAAAGACAGGTTAAGCTCAAATAAACAAACATTACTCCAATAAATACACTATAAAGACAGGTTAAGCTCAAGTAAACAAACATCACTCAAATAAATACACTATAAAGACGGGTTAAGCTCAAATAAACAAACATCACTCAAATAAATACACTATAAAGACGGGTTAAGCTCAAATAAACAAACATCACTCAAATAAATACACTATAAAGACGGGTTAAGCTCAAATAAACAAACATTACTCCAATAAATACACTATAAAGACGGGTTAAGCTCAAATAAACAAACATTACTCCAATAAATACACTATAAAGACGGGTTAAGCTCAAATAAACAAACATTACTCCAATAAATACACTATAAAGACAGGTTAAGCTCAAATAAACAAACATTACTCAAATAAATACACTATAAAGACAGGTTAAGCTCAAATAAACAAACATTACTCCAATAAATACACTATAAAGACAGGTTAAGCTCAAATAAACAAACATCACTCAAATAAATACACTATAAAGACGGGTTAAGCTCAAATAAACAAACATCACTCAAATAAATACACTATAAAGACGGGTTAAGCTCAAGTAAACAAACATCACTCAAATAAATACACTATAAAGACGGGTTAAGCTCAAATAAACAAACATCACTCAAATAAATACACTATAAAGACGGGTTAAGCTCAAATAAACAAACATCACTCAAATAAATACACTATAAAGACGGGTTAAGCTCAAATAAACAAACATCACTCAAATAAATACACTATAAAGACGGGTTAAGCTCAAATAAACAAACATCACTCAAATAAATACACTATAAAGACGGGTTAAGCTCAAATAAACAAACATCACTCAAATAAATACACTATAAAGACAGGTTAAGCTCAAATAAACAAACATCACTCAAATAAATACACTATAAAGACAGGTTAAGCTCAAATAAACAAACATCACTCAAATAAATACACTATAAAGACAGGTTAAGCTCAAATAAACAAACATTACTGAAACAAACATTAAGAACAGCTTGAGCTAAAAAAAAAATGACTTAAATAAAAATTAGACACAGCTTGAGCTTAAGCAAAGAAACAATCAAACCTTACAAACACGTATAAACGCTACTCAAATAAACAAACATTAAACAAATGTTACTCAGAATAGAACAACACAACAATTTCTCAGTCAGCTGTAACAGTTAAACCAAAAGTTGAGGATTGACCAGCAGATCTGTTCCTTAGCGCTGCTGGACAGTCTTGCGTAAGTTATCAGGCATACGGAGAAACACACCGAGACGTCTCCTGCCCTCGCCACTGCCCTCTCATGGTGATCATATGGATAGTGTTTCTCCCATTTTCTGGGTTTTTTGTGGAGGGGGGGGGTTCCTGCCTTCCTCCCAATGACTCCAGCTCCCCCTGCGACCCAGAAGGATAAGCGGCTTAGGACGTGTGTGTGTGTGTGTGTGTGTGTGTGTGTGTGGGTGGGTGTTCTTGTGATGCTATACTTGTGAGGATGTATGAGAGGACTATATGAAATTTTTGCTCAGGTGAGGACATTTTGCTGGTCCTCACTTGAGCCTGTGTTGTTTTCACCACAATTGCTTTTTTTATTTGAAAACTAGACGAGCAGAAAAATTGCCTTTTGGATACTGAGGTTAAGCTTAGGGTTGCGGGGTTGCAGACGGGGGGCCATCGTACCCACCCAGAGAGAGAGAGAGCGAGGCCAATTCTCAGTTTCCTCAATCTGCTCAATTTACATTCATATGATTGTGAAAGTTACCTATGGAAAATAACTGCAGTCAGCTTAAATGAGGCTAAATGTACTTCGTGTTTCTCCCTCAAATGTTTTTTATAGAATATAATTTTTTAAATTTAGAATACTTTCTGCAGTTTGTACTAGTTGTTGTGGCGCAAGGCTGTTTAAACCCTTTTCTTTGAAGTTTTCAGGCTTAATTCCAAGTCGTGCTTTATCAACATCAGTCTCATTCTGGCAGCCCTCACTGTTTTGTATTAGGGGAAACACAGTCTTGTGTATGTAATAGACGTGTATATTGTAAGCTGCTCGTGCTCCTCAGTTCCAGAGTAATCCTGAACCGGACCTGGAGGTGGTGGTGTGTTCTGGTTATGGCAAGAATGGAGCCCTGTCTGTGCTTCAGGTAAGTTCCTGAGGGTGTTTGGGTCATTTCAGCCCAGAGTAAGGATTGTACGAAAGGAAAGACCATCAGCTTTTTTAATATTGCGCAGGTTTGACTTTAGGTTTGGACAAGCTTGACTTTTGGCTTAGGTTGTCAGGCTAACTGAGAAATCCTGCTTTTGTGAAACACACTGAGCTCAGTTTCTCTAAAACAGCTGCCATTCTGAGGTCTGTATACATGCCATGCAGTGTGTGCACCGATCAGGCATAACACTATGACCACCTCACTGTCCACTTCATCAGCTCCACTTACTGTATAGCTGGTCTTTGTAGTTCAACAGTTACTGACTGTAGTCCATCTGTTTCTCTGATACTCTGTTACCCTGTTCTTCAGTGGTCAGGACCCCCAAGGACCCTCACAGAGCAGGGACTGTTTGGGTGGTGGATCATTCTCAGCACTGCAGTAACACTGACGTGGTGGTGTTGTGTTAGTGTGTGTTGTGCTGGTACGAGTGGATCAGAAACAGCAGTGCTACTGGAGTTTTTAGACAGTGTCCACTCACTGTCCACTCTATTAGACGCTCCTACCTTGTCGGTCCACCTTGTAGATGTAAAGTCAGAGACGACAGCTCATCTGCTGCTGCACAGTTTGTGTTGGTCATCCTCTAGTCCTTCATCAGTGGTCACAGGACGCTGCCCACAGGACGCTGCTGGCTGGATATTTTTGGTTGGTGGACAATTCTCAGTCCAGCAGCGACACTGAGGTGTTTAAAATCTCCAGCAGCACTGCTGTGTCTGATCCACTCAGACCAGCGCAACACACACAATCACACCACCACCACATCAGTGTTACTGCAGTGCTGAGAATGACCCACCACCCAAATAGTACCTGCTCTGTGGGGGTCCATGGGGGTCCTGACCACTGAAGAACAGGGTAACAGAGTATCAGAGAAACAGATGGACTACAGTCTGTAACTGTAGAACTACAGAGTGCAGCTATACAGTAAGTGGAGCTGATAAAGTGGACAATGAGCGCAGAAACGAGGAGGTGGTCAGGGTGTCTCGCCTGACCGGTGTAAATGTGTCTGTGTTTTACTCGTGTTAGTGTGTCTGTGTGTATTGTGAGTGCACAGCGCGCAGCCCTGTGGCGGTAAGGCCCGTCTGCCTCAGGGCGAGTGCCGGTGCCAGAGTGAATTCTGGGTTTACCAGGGCGGCTTCAGAGACGCTTGGAGAAGCCTTTAAAACACCCGAGAGACAGAATAGCTTAGACTGCAGTTGAGTGACTCGAGCTGATCTTTGCACTAAACTCAGTGCTGATGGTCTCGTTATTGAGGGGTCGTGTGTCTAGTACATGCAGTGGTCACCTATAACTGGGTTTCCATCCACGTTTATTTATATTTTGACACGTTTTGCTAGCGATGGATAAATTGCAGCACATTTTATGAAAAGGCCAAACTGAGAATAGAATGAATGACCAGTCAGGTGTTTCTGAGCTCTTACGATGTAAAACAGACATAAAATGAGCCACCAGATGCGTTCACGTCATTTTTACTGCATATTTACTGGAACTGAATTCGTCCGCTGGATGGAAAACTGGTGGCTGTCCACTTCTAGGACTAGATATCTGTGCTGCTTCATGTCAGGATGGTCGCCTGATGTGCCGTTTCCTTCATTAAATGTTTGTTCTGATTCATTATTAATGCTTTGTTCTCGGTTTTAGGCGTGTTATTGTGAGAACTGTTCGTATCATTTTAATGTGTGTAACTAATATTGCAGATCTGATGCTTCTCTCTGTCTCTTCAGAGGAGCATCAGGCCACAGGTGGTCACAACCTTCGAACTGCCCGGGTGTCACGACATGTGGACCGTCGTATCCAGTGAGGAGAAGCCAGAGAAGGTAAATCATTCCCACGTTAAGGAAGTGTTAATTGTGTAAATTGGGCAGTTTTTTCTGGGAGTGCTGTGTTTTCGTGGGCCGATGTCCAATAAAACAAACGGTCCAGACGTCGAGAGGGGCAGGTTTAAAATTGAGTTTACAGGATTTTACTTCACATCTTCTAATTTATTTTTAATTTCATTTTATTCTGTGATTATTCATTAAGTGACTATATTGTTGTAATTTTAAGGTTATTGATTATTTATTTATATATTTATTTATGTATTTTTTCCCCACTATAAAATTTACTAATATGAATATTACTTTTTAGCATTTGCCATGTTCTTAATATTTAACTTCTCCATCCCTGATTTCTGTAATGGCTCGGCTACGTTGTAAACGAGGGTCTCCTCAGTGTATTGCAAGTTTACATAGAGGTGGTTGGTTGATTATTTAAAATTGTATTTTATTGCATTACGTTAAGTTTTATTACCAAGATAGAGGAAAATGAGTGTTTGTTTGTTTGTTTGTTTGTTTGTTTGTTTTTATATATATATATATATATATATATATATATATATATATATATGCACACACACACACACACACACACATACATATATATATATATATATATAAATAAAATTAGAAATTAACTAAGTAGAAAATATTTTATTGTGCGAAGTTAAGAAGTTTCAGACCACTGCTTTTTGAATAGGGCACAATAAAGGGCAGACAATCAGAACAGAGCTCATTTGCATATCCATCTTGAAGGCACAGCAGGTTAAGGTTATGTAGTGATATTTCATTTCCATTTCCAGCTCTCCCGCTGTTCCTCAGGGCTTCATGATTGTGTGTGTGTGTGTGTGTGTGTGTGTGTGTGTAATTTACAGTATCTAACTACACAGAGGAGAGAAGTGATGAGCCCCGTTTAGATTGTGTAATATTGTGCGATGAAGGTAAAACTGTCTGTCGTCTCACTGCTGTTTGTTTTCCCAGAAGCCTCCAGCAGAGGGCGAGGGTGAGGATGCTGAGGAGGAGAAGCAGGAGCCCACAGTGGAGGACGAGAAGAACAAGCATGGCTTTCTCATCCTGAGCAGAGAGGACTCCACTATGGTACAAACATTTATACCTGGTCAAAAAAAAAAAAACAACTGAGTTTTAATCTAACCTGCCGTCCTACTAGATCTTTAGAGCCAGATATTATGAGAAGGTCTGGCTGCAGACTTGCACCCTCAGCCTGACATGCACCACCAGCCTGCTGATGACGTCGGTGCCGCTCTGCCACGACAGTGGCACCGAAACACGGAGAGTTATACTGACTGTATATTAGCGTTGCCATATCAATAATAAGGTAGTTAAATATGGAAACTTTCACAGTAAAACCAGGACAATAAGACATGAGTGTCGGGTTTGTTCGCAGAAAAAACAAAACGGCGACTGAAACTCATGAAAGCCGAGCTGAAGACGATCAGAACCGGTTATCAAACGCTGTAATACTGATTCAAATAGAACTTATTAAGGATTCTAGCAGATGCTGATGTACAGTCAACGTAGTGCCGTCTCATCAACGTCTTCACAACCTCCTGGAAAGTTGTCAGACAACGTCGTCATAACTTTCTGAGAAATTACATTTCAACATTGTGACAGTGTAGAAAAGCACCAGTAGCCGATGCTGTGGGCACCAAAACGGTCACAACGTCACAGCGTAACTGTTTGCAGGGCCGTTAGGCATAAATCCTGATGGTTTAGATTCCAAGCACGAATTGGCTTGATGATTTGCTGTTAGAGGCCATTAGAATACAATCAAATGTATGTGGAATCAGTCAAAACACCGGATTAAACGATCAGAATCCTTTACACTGTGATATCAACCCACCAGGAAAACGCAGAGTATCATTAGCAGCTACTGAAAACCACCTGGAACCAACAGGCACTTTTAATGGGTTCTCTGTTTTTTTGTTTTTTTTTTTAGCAGGGATGTGCATTAAATTTATACAGCAGTCATTTCCGGCAAGCAAGCTGATTGGTTGAGAGTCGTTCTAATTGTGCTGTTATTTCACCATAACATCACAGGTTTTTCACAAACACTGTATCACTGCACTGAGACGCCGTTGCTAAGCAACGACTCTGACAGCTGTAGGAGACGTTGGAGCCATTTGAACCTTTTTACTTTGCCACAAACAGAAAATGGACACTTAAGGTCACATTTGACCGACAGCCGATTTGGTCCGACTCTGAAGACGAGACGACACTAAATTCCCAAACTGTCGTCACCACTGAGCAGCTGTGACAGAAGAACAGCTGAACAACCTGGAATCAGCCAGAAATGAACCCACGCCAAAAGTGTCTGATCTTCAGAGTCGGACCAAATCAGACTGAGCCATAAAACTGACCCAATATCAGGTTCAGCTCAGTTTGGTCTGGCGTCTGCCTGAGTGTATATGTGTATTATCAGTACTTGGTTGCTTGGACCAACTACAAAAAAGCATAATTAATCTTGTTTAACTGGATCATAAAACAGAAAAACCTGAAAACGTAAAGCCAAACGATCCGTAAACTAAACTGAGCTGACTGTGTTTAGATCCTGCAGACCGGTCAGGAGATAATGGAGCTGGATACGAGTGGGTTCGCCACCCAGGGACCCACTGTTTACGCCGGGAACATCGGAGAAAACAAGTACATCATCCAGGTGTCTCCCATGGGCATCAGACTGCTGGAGGGGGGTAAGATTCAGCCCACTGAACTGTTCGCGCAGGCAAAAGGAAGAAGAAATACAGGAACATCAGTCTCTTTTCATCCGTACCTTGCGTTGTAGGAGAGAGGGGGGGTGGACAGAAGTGAAATATCGAGTGTGATAAATATTAAAGAAGAATCCCACCACTTTCCACATCAGTTATTAGTTGAGATGTGAATGGTTTCATTTAAATGAGGCAAGGCAAGACAGCATAATGAAAAGACAGCTCATTCTCGTTGATCCTTGCCCCGTGTTAACATAAGAGTCGTTCGGTCAGACTAAGCAGTGATTATTTGGTAGTTTTTCTGGACTGTAATGGGGTTTCGTCAGGTGATTTCTCTGTATGTGGGTGCAGTTTGTGTTAGATGGTAAATAAAGTGCATTGTACCGCCTGCTCGCTGGTCTCTCGTCTCAGGTCTGTTTTCTCTTTGTCTTCTGCAGTGACTCAAGTCCACTTCATCCCAGTAGACCTCGGTTCACCCATTGTTCAGTGCTCCGTGGCTGACCCCTACGTGGTCATCATGACGGCCGAAGGAGTGGTCACCATGTTCGTTCTGAAGAGTGACACGTACATGGGGAAGAGCCACCGGCTGGCATTGCAGAAACCGCAGCTCCACACGGTCCGTCTGCCTGCTGGTTTATAGTTCTAAACGTTTACTCGTGTCTCCGTTTATCATTTTGGAATGGCGAATCTTCTGTCTGCCAGGTAGACAATTTGCCAGCCTCTTAAGCACCAAGGATGAGTCAGAGTGTTCAAACAGTCATGGAAGGTTAAAGAATTTGATGATTACATTTTTAATAAGCAAATTTGCTTCTCTAATGTTGTTGAAGACGAGATGTTCTCCACTAGAGGGCAGCGTGAAGATGGTGTTTAATGTACAAAAACTGCTTTAACTGCACACACAGTTCTCTACGACAGCGTTTTAGGGCCACTGTTAATAAAATAAAAAAAGTAGACTGTGAGAATAAAGTCATAATATTTTGAGAAAAGTTGTAATATTACAAATTAATACCAGGAAAGGTTTCAATATTGTTGCCAAAGTCTTTGTAAAGTGAAGCAGCGCCTCCTGGTGTTAAATGAGGGGCGTTGAGTTGGTGGAGCTGCACTTTCATATCAATTCCCCATAAAGAGACACTCAGCCTCCCCGTCTCTCCTGCTCATCAGCATCAGCCTGGTATTAGTGCAAGAACCGGCTGAGTAGGAAACCATGTTTATCTAGAGTAAAGAGCCGGACGGACTCGGAGGACACTGTTTATCTAGAATAAAGAGCCAGGTGGACCTGGAGGACACTGTGTTTATCTAGAATAAAGAGCTGGATGGACTCGGAGGACACTGTTTATCTAGAATAAAGAGCCAGGTGGACCTGGAGGGGACTGTGTTTATCTAGAATAAAGAGCCAGACGGAATCTGAGGAATCCGTGTTTATCTAGAGTAAAGAGCCGGAAGCAAGCCCTGTTTGTCTAGACAGTGTTATGGAAACATTCTGGAAATATTACGACTTTTTCTTGAACGCTACTATTTTAATTTTTCTTAGCAGTGGCTGTAAAATGCCGTGGTAGTTCTCAGATGGGTCTGCTAAGCCGTTTATTATATTCCTGTTTTTTTATTTGTTTTTTTAATTGTGCGTGTTTTACTGTAGCACTCAGTTCTAGTATCATGCAGTTTCAGTACTTCACACGGTTCACTGAGACAGGGAACCTCAACACTGGCCTGATGAGTGTTTTCTAACTCAGAAGATTGAGGTGGAGTTAAAGTTGCCGTATTTCTTGGTTATTTAAAGTGAGTTTTGGATCATGCTTGTGTTCCCCTCTGCAGCAATCACGAGTGATCACGTTGTCTGCGTATCGCGACGTGAGTGGGATGTTCACCACTGAAAACAAGATCAACTTCCTGGTTAAAGAGGAAACGATGGCCAGGAGCCAGACAGAGACAGAGACGGTCATCCAGGACATCAGGTAACAAACAGCTGTATAGAACGGCCAATCGGATCCTGCGTCGCCCTGGTGCAGCGATGCTTCCTCTCAGCGTCGTTTGCTGGTCAGATTTAACTGCTAAGCTGAGATTTTTGCACATTCGGTCAGATGAGGTAGCAGTTCAGCATCTCGAAGCTCCCGTTATGTTTGTGCTTTAGTCCATGTTTATAGAGAACCGGGAGTCTTACAGGGTCAGGAACCACATAATCAAGTCTTTGAGACGCTGATCACCTCCACACTGTTAGAGGTGCGAGTGGGCAATATGGCCAGAAATGTACATCACAGTATGGATTATGATTTCTGACAGTGAACTTGTTTTTGTAGATTAATATTGATGTATTATTCAGGAATGTCCCTTTACTTTTAATAAGAAACATATTTAACAACGGAAGTAAATCAAAAATATTTTTAGGAAAATGGTGAAGACAGAAATGTACAACACCGAGTTGTATTCAAAATAAGTTATTTATTTAACTTTAAAGTTAAAAAAACATTTGAACCAAATAAACTTTATTTATTTATTTATTATTTGCACAATAAGGTACATTAAATACAAAAAAAAAAGAGTTAAAAAAATAATAATAAATAAAAGCCTAGAAAGTACTTTCCCACAAGGAAAAATTAGTTATTTAAATTTACTTAAATAAAAAAACAAATTAAACGCTAACACACGGTCCGAGTGAGCAGGAGGTTTAATTTAACCTGTTTTTTTTTTTTTTGAAGAAGACGAGAGAGTGCTTTTTTTTTTTTTGATGAGGTGGTAGACATTTCCAGATTTGAAGGCCCTCGATCAGCTGTATGAAGGTCATTAGAAGATCTTGTGGAGTAATGATGACCCTGAAAGTTGTATTGAACTATCAAAGCAGTCATGAAGACCATCGGTCAAACGCTCAGTTAACAGTTATTTAGTTCATTCTAAACGTCCCTATCAGCCGGTATGTAACCCACTAGTAGCTGCAGGTAAATGTGTTATCACTGTGCTAACTGGTGGGGTCTAACTTCCATTACTCAGTGGCTGTATAGATACCAAGGAGGCAGAAGTGGTAGATTTTTGACCGAACTGTCACTGTAACTTCATTTTTGCTCTCCATTCAAATCCTCTCCTTCTCCTCTTTCTGATTCTGCCCTGCTGTCTGTGCGCTCAGTAATACAGTGGATGACGAGGAGGAGATGCTGTATGGAGACTCGAACCCTCTGAACAGCCCAAGTAAAAACGAGACCACCCGGGGGACCCCTGCAGCATCCGCTTCAGTGCAGCTAGAGCGGCCGGGTGGTCAGGGGAAACAGGAGCCCACCCACTGGTGCATGTTGGTCCGGGAGAACGGCGTTATGGAGGTCTGAACGAGATCGTTTCCAGACAGATTTGACTTTTTTTTATTAGAATTGATTATAATCAATAAATTCAGGAAAGAAAAAAGCCTTTCAGTAAAATCTCAGGCTATTGTCACGTGAAAATAAGTGTCGTGAGATTTTATGGCGCATTTAAGAATTTTCCAAAGAGGTTCCCGGCTGCCAGGATCATGATTAGGGTAGCCTAACTTTGGAAATCCTTTTTTTTTTTTTTAAACTATCATCATTGATGGAATTAGTATTATATTATTTTAAATTTTCCAATGAAATTTTATAGCATTTTGAACATGTCAGCGTACATTACGTCTGTGCTGGAGCACTAGAGTCTGTGCAGGTTGCCAGTGGTTGCATTCAGGCTATTATAAGTAAATAAAAATAAAGCAAACAATATTATCAATGAATTTATTGAGGCTGAAAACAAAAACAAGAGTGTGACCAAGAAGGACAGCAACTGAGCTCAAGCAGTTTGCATCAATGTTGCTGTTCTTACTGAAAAATAAGCGTTAGCATGTAATAAGCCTGGGATTTTAAGCGGTAAATATCTAATATTAATTCTCTTCTTTATTATTGACGTTACTAATTCTTACCTCTACTGCTTTTCCCATCGTGTCCTCAGATCTATCAACTCCCGGACTGGCGTTTGGTTTTCCTGGTGAAAAACTTCCCTGTTGGTCAGCGAGTGCTTGTCGACAGCTCAGCGGGTCAGTCAGCCGCTCAAGGAGAGACGAAAAAAGAGGAAGTGACCCGGCAAGGAGAGATCCCGCTGGTTAAAGAGGTCACTTTAGTGTCTTTAGGCTATAACCACAGTCGTCCGTACCTGCTGGTGAGTTTTTTCTGACCTGCTGATGATGTTGATGGTTAGGCGTGTGATTTCTGCTTTGATTATAAACGCGTTAATCTTTATGTCCACCAGGCTCACGTTGATCAGGAGCTTCTGATCTATGAGGCGTTTCCATATGACCAGCAGCAGGCGCAGAGCAACCTCAAAGTGCGCTTCAAAAAGGTGAGAAAAGCACCTTAAATAATTCTTTTTAATGCTTTTCTCCTGAATCAACTGGCAAGGCAAGTTTAGTAAGTTGGCTTGAAAATGCCAACTTACTGTTTTTCATCTTCTTCTTATTATTAATAATTTCTTCTTAAAAAATAAAATATTTCTTGTCCCAGTTTTCGAGCTAGTCCCTTGAAACGTTGGATTGTAGGACGTACCTGAGTAGCTTGCTTGTGCTTTTCTGAGTGATGCGACGTACGGTTTTCATGAAACGATCATTCAAAGACAGGAATGGTGAAATGTTCGGGACATTCGGGTCTAACTGGCACAAGTGGTCTTACAATGCACATCTCTCACACAGACACACACACACAGTAACTCAATAACAGCACAAATAGTGGATTTAAGGTAGAACTACATTTAAGGTAGCGCTGAATTTAAGAAGGCAGTGGCAGTGAATTTTAAGATTCCAGTGTATTTAATAGCATAGGAACCACCTAGCAACACCTTGTCGCTGCAGGAGGTCAGATAAATACGCTACTCCTGCACCATTAACCTCTTATTCTCCAGGGTGTGTTTTGGTTTGTCAATCTGAATTTACTTGCCCAAATCGTAAGGCAAGTTATTCAGTAACTGCATGAAATACATGTACAACTTTATTTATTCATATGTAAAAGCCCCTCAAATGAGCAGAACGTGTGTTTTATGATCTCCACATATCACTATACGCTCACAATTCACTGCTGAAAGCCAAAAATCTCCGCCGCTCTTTGTGTTGTTCTCTAAAAGTGATGTTTCCAGAGCAGATCACTGAAGAGACGCCGTCTGTTTATAGTTTAGAGCCCAGATTTGGGGAAAAACGGGTCGACTTTCAGTAGAAAAACAAAGTTCAGCTTCTTTTATTATAAGGGTTTAAAATGACGTCACCGTCTATTAGACTGGAGAGAAGAGCTACAGCCTCACACGACGCCCAGCTTCTGAATGGAGCTTATGGAATAGGAAGGTTATGAATAATGTGACAAAGTATGGTTTGGAACCACCAGTGGTCTCAAGGAGTTGACGAGGTTAAGACGTTTCTAGAGCAGTTCCTTAAACTATTCTGGAACAGACTGGTAGGCAGTGTAATGCAGTGGCTGGCTGGCTGGCTGTGATGTGTTCCTTGTTTTACTCCTAGTGAGACTCTGGCTGCTGCTTTTTGAAGAAGAATGACCATGTTCCTTTGTTCCTCAGATGCCACACAACATTAACTTCAGAGAGAAGAAGTCGAAACTGAAGAAAGACAAAAAGTCAGAGGCCCTCGGAGAAGATTCCTTAGGAGCCAAAGGTCGCGTGGCCAGGTTCAGATACTTTGAGGACATCTCTGGATATTCTGGAGTAAGATGGAGGGGTTTCTGTGCAGTAAACTAAACTCAGTAAACTAGAATGACTGTTGTTCATTTGCCGTGGATATCAATGGGATTTAGTTCTACACATTTATAATATTTCCAGTGACATGCTTTATTGTATGTTTTTGGAACTGTGAAAATGTGAAGGTGCTTGTTACTTTGCATTGCTGATGTTTAATGTGACATGTTATTTAGGTGTTCATCTGTGGTCCTTCTCCTCACTGGATGTTTGTGACGTCTCGCGGAGCGATGAGGCTTCACCCCATGACTATAGACGGGTCCATTGAGTCCTTCTCCCCATTCCACAATGTCAACTGTCCTAAAGGCTTCCTCTACTTCAACAAACAGGTATAGATTCTACAATGGCTTAATTTACTTCACTTTAGCTTGTAGACACCCCAAAGGCTTACTCTACATCAACAAACGGGTATAGACACCCCAAAGGCTTACTCTACATCAACAAACGGGTATAGACACCCCAAAGGCTTACTCTACATCAACAAACGGGTATAGACACTCCAAAGGCTTACTCTACATCAACAAACGGGTATAGACACCCCAAAGGCTTACTCTACATCAACAAACGGGTATAGACACCCCAAAGGCTTACTCTACATCAACAAACGGGTATAGACACCCCAAAGGCTTACTCTACATCAACAAACGGGTATAGACACCCCAAAGGCTTACTCTACATCAGGCTTACTCTACATCAACAAACGGGTATAGACACTCCAAAGGCTTACTCTACATCAACAAACGGGTATAGACACCCCAAAGGCTTCCTCTACATCAACAAACGGGTATAGACACCCCAAAGGCTTACTCTACGTCAACAAACGGGTATAGACACCCCAAAGGCTTACTCTACATCAGCAAACGGGTATAGACACCCCAAAGGCTTACTCTACATCAACAAACGGGTATAGACACCCCAAAGGCTTCCTCTACGTCAACAAAAGGGTATAGACACCCCAAAGGCTTCCTCTACGTCAACAAACGGGTATAGACACCCCAAAGGCTTCCTCTACATCAACAAACGGGTATAGACACTCCAAAGGCTTACTCTACATCAACAAACGGGTATAGACACCCCAAAGGCTTACTCTACGTCAACAAACGGGTATAGACACCCCAAAGGCTTACTCTACATCAACAAACGGGTATAGACACCCCAAAGGCTTACTCTACATCAACAAACGGGTATAGACACCCCAAAGGCTTACTCTACGTCAACAAACGGGTATAGACACCCCAAAGGCTTACTGTACGTCAACAAACGGGTATAGACACCCCAAAGGCTTACTGTACGTCAACAAACGGGTATAGACACCCCAAAGGCTTACTCTACGTCAACAAACGGGTATAGACACCCCAAAGGCTTACTGTACGTCAACAAACGGGTATAGACACCCCAAAGGCTTACTGTACGTCAACAAACGGGTATAGACACCCCAAAGGCTTACTGTACGTCAACAAACGGGTATAGACACCCCAAAGGCTTACTGTACGTCAACAAACGGGTATAGACACCCCAAAGGCTTACTCTACGTCAACAAACGGGTATAGACACCCCAAAGGCTTACTCTACGTCAACAAACGGGTATAGACACCCCAAAGGCTTACTGTACGTCAACAAACGGGTATAGACACCCCAAAGGCTTACTCTACGTCAACAAACGGGTATAGACACCCCAAAGGCTTACTCTACGTCAACAAACGGGTATAGACACCCCAAAGGCTTACTCTACGTCAACAAACGGGTATAGACACCCCAAAGCCTTACTCTACGTCAACAAACGGGTATAGACACCCCAAAGGCTTACTCTACGTCAACAAACGGGTATAGACACCCCAAAGGCTTACTCTACGTCAACAAACGGGTATAGACACCCCAAAGCCTTACTCTACGTCAACAAACGGGTATAGACACCCCAAAGGCTTACTCTACGTCAACAAACGGGTATAGACACCCCAAAGGCTTACTCTACGTCAACAAACGGGTATAGACACCCCAAAGGCTTACTCTACGTCAACAAACGGGTATAGACACCCCAAAGGCTTACTCTACGTCAACAAACGGGTATAGACACCCCAAAGGCTTACTCTACGTCAACAAACGGGTATAGACACCCCAAAGGCTTACTCTACGTCAGCAAACGGGTATAGACACCCCAAAGGCTTACTCTACGTCAGCAAACGGGTATAGACACCCCAAAGGCTTACTCTACGTCAGCAAACGGGTATAGACACCCCAAAGGCTTACTCTACGTCAGCAAACGGGTATAGACACCCCAAAGGCTTACTCTACGTCAGCAAACGGGTATAGACACCCCAAAGGCTTACTCTACGTCAGCAAACGGGTATAGACACCCCAAAGGCTTACTCTACGTCAGCAAACGGGTATAGACACCCCAAAGGCTTACTCTACGTCAGCAAACGGGTATAGACACCCCAAAGCCTTACTCTACGTCAGCAAACGGGTATAGACACCCCAAAGCCTTACTCTACGTCAGCAAACGGGTATAGACACCCCAAAGCCTTACTCTACGTCAGCAAACGGGTATAGACACCCCAAAGCCTTACTCTACGTCAACAAACGGGTATAGACACCCCAAAGGCTTACTCTACGTCAACAAACGGGTATAGACACCCCAAAGGCTTACTCTACGTCAACAAACGGGTATAGACACCCCAAAGGCTTACTCTACGTCAGCAAACGGGTATAGACACCCCAAAGGCTTACTGTACGTCAACAAACGGGTATAGACACCCCAAAGCCTTACTCTACGTCAACAAACGGGTATAGACACCCCAAAGGCTTACTCTACATCAGCAAACGGGTATAGACACATATGTTGATATCATGTTGTCAATGTGTGTGTGTGTGTGTGTGTGTGTGTGTGTGTGTGTGTGTGTCCATTACAGGGTGAACTGAGGATAAGTGTGTTACCTACATACCTCTCCTACGATGCCCCTTGGCCAGTCCGGAAGATTCCACTTAGATGTACAGTCCACCATGTGACCTACCATGTGGAGTCAAAGGTAACTGCAGTTGCACAACCATATGTACAATTGTGTAACTGCATGTTATTTATTAAGGATCCCAAATCTTCATCTGCTGCACTTGGGACACAGAGTTTCATATATAAGAAAATTCACATATCCTTTGTATACTGTACCATACATTAAGTCTGTATATAAGCAAATTGTGTAAAATCCTCTATCTAGTAGTGAGTTAATACCCAGTTAAAAGGGGAATTCCACCAAGTTTTCAAAATTTCTGTATATTTAAGTGGTGGAGATGTTCATAAAGCTATCCAGAGTGTTTTAGTGTGAAAAGGTTCCTTTTAGAGTCTGCATCTTAATTATTTAATAACACAGAAATGTAGAAAAAATTGGTGGACTTCGCCTTTAAATGGCCTTTGAAATGTATTTTACATGTAATGTGTATATGTGTGAATTTGATTGGGGATGCTGAGTTTTTTGTGGTGTGTGTGTGTGTTTGTGGTAGGTCTATGCTGTGTGTAGCAGCATTAAGGAGCCTTGCACCCGTATCCCCAGGATGACGGGAGAGGAGAAGGAGTTTGAGGTGATAGAGAGAGGTGAGTGGCTTCTATTGCGGGAAACAAATTACGTGAATTAGCTCTTGGAGGTGAACAGACGCTTTGTTCTCAATTGCTTTCAGCCTGAGCGACATCTGCAATAGGCACTTACGAATTTACAGATATTACATTTAGGCCCAGTATCATTTCATATTTTAACACCTACCTGTCGTTTTTGAGTGTCTCCTGGCTCCTTGGAACTGAGCTACGAGCAGTAGTGGTTGAAATCTTCTCTACAAAATGGAACAGCCCTCAAATAAATGAGCATCACTTCATTAACAGCTACCAGCGCTGCTCTGTAGGCGACCCTGCCCGTCTGCAGGGACAGCAGAGGAGGGGAAAGTTCAGCTCCTCACTGCTGGGCTTTAGTTACATTTAGGGCATCGTACGGCTTCAAAGAGGTGGGCAATTATTTATCATCACCCACCCCTAATTCTTCAATGATATGAAGCTAACATCAGAACTGCTTCACCATTTAAGGTGGAATGGGAAATTTAGCTGTCTACTGAGACATCAACATATAGCTAATGATTTCTTTATGCTTGTTATGAAGAAAAGGACCAAAATACATTGAAACGACGTTAATCTTAGATAATACAATTTTTTAATTGAGAAAATACTCACATTTGTGTGTTTCTTTGGTCTCGTACGCAGTCATCTTGCTGGTTTTTCTTTATCATAACCTCCATTTGGAGGGTCATGTAGCCCTAAACCTTCGCCCTACCCCTCTATCTCAGCAGAAATCAGGGCGCCCTACCCCCTAAACATGAACACGGAAAACAGAGGGGTAGTGCTAAGTGAATGAACTCAGAACCATCAGCCAACTGTGTTTGCACACCGTGAAATTAGATCTCTGCATTTAACCCATCCGTGCAGTGAAACACCCACATACATGCACACTAGTGAGCACACACACTAGGGGGCAGTGAGCACACTTGCCCGGAGCGGTGGGCAGCCCTATCCATGGCGCCTGGGGAGCATTTGGGGGTTAGGTGTCTTGCTCAAGGACACCTCAGTCATGGACTGTCAGCCAAGGGGATCGAACCGGCAACCCTCCGGTCTTAGGGCTGGTTCCCTAACCTCCAGCCCACGACTGCCCCCAAAGTGGTAGGTGTGAGGGGTAGATGTTAGGTAGGTGATTGGGCTGATGTTAACATAAAGCTCATGCCTTGTGTGGCTATATTAACCGCTGTGTTTGTCTCTTTTTCCCCTCAGATGAGCGCTACATTTTCCCTCAGCAGGAGAAATTCTCCATTCAGCTCATCTCTCCAGTCAGCTGGGAGGCCATCCCCAACACACGGTGAGCCTGTGATCACTACAAGCTTCGTTGGGCTGACTATGTCTGGTGGTACAGGCGGTGTTCTGTTTCTAGTAGGGATGTGCTGAGCATGAATTTCTCAGGCCTGGTCTAATACATACTTCCCAGTTCATATATGAAAACTAAGCTACGGAAACAGCTTGTTTGGAATTTTTGTGATGACATAAAAACCAGCACACAGCCTGCATTGTTTTATCCCCATCCAGTTACACTGAAAATATAGGGGAAGGTTTCAGCCCAGACTGCTTTTTGAATGAGGCACAATGCTTGACAGCCGGTGAGAACAGAGCTCAATTACATACATCAGTCAGGTTAAGAAGAACAGCCTGCTTAAGTATAAAGGATAAAGAGAGGTTGGAAAATGATCATGTGTGAAGTGAATCATCAAAATAAATCATTATGGATCTCGTAGGGCGATGAAATAAATCTAAGAAAATTGCATGGAGCCTTTAAACCTGACGCTTACACTGTGTGGGCTTCATGGACACATGATAAACATTATCACGTTTTCTGAACTTTGTATTAACCAAAGTCACAATGTGAATAACATTATTGTCTCTTTAATAAACCCAAATTTTATTTAAAATTCCTAAATAAAAAAATCTATTTAAATAAAATGAATAAAATGTGTTGCAGTAGCCAAAAAAAAGAATAAGCTGGCTGATTTGTATCTGATTTCAATCTTGGTCTGTACCATTATCTGTAATAGTGTCTATTCTATTGTATAAAAATATAGATTTTTTTTATGGGAAAGCTTAACCTGAGCACTTGGTGTGGTTGTATTAAGGAAGCTCTGGTCATTGTTAAATTGCATGAAAACTGTTGCTTCATATATTTCTTATGAGTGTTCTCCCTCCGAGTGAACCTGTGAACACTTTTTTAAGGATTGATCTGGAGGAGTGGGAGCACGTGACTTGTATGAAGACGGTGGCCCTGAAGAGTCAGGAGACGGTGTCGGGTCTGAAGGGCTATGTGGCAGTGGCAACCTGTTTAATGCAGGGAGAGGAGGTCACCTGCAGGGGCAGAGTATGTTCTTAATGTTACACAGCACAGCGTTACACACTGCAAAGTTACAAACCACGTTATACACACGTTACACAGCACAGAGCTACGGTGTTAAGCTCAATGTTACGGCACAGTGTATAGTCTTATACTGTTACACAGCACAATGTTAAACACAGTGTTACAACATAGTATTACAATTCTCAACATCAAACACAGTGTTACACAGCACAGTGCTACAAATTACATTATACACTGTGTAAATTATACAGCAGTGTTACACATTGTTAGGCACTTACACAGCACAGTGTTACAAACCTTAATGTTAAACAGTGTTACACTGTTACACAGCACAGCGTTACAAACCTTAATGTTAAACAGTGTTACACTGTTACACAGCACAGCGTTACAAAGCTTAATGTTAAACAGTGTTACACTGTTACACAGCACAGCATTACAAGTCTTAATGTTAAACAGTGTTACACAGCACAGCATTACAAGTCTTAATGTTAAACACACTGTTACACAGCACAGCGTTACAAATCTTAATGTTAAACAGTGTTACACTGTTACACAGCACAGCATTACAAGTCTTAATGTTAAACACACTGTTACACAGCACAGCGTTACAAATCTTAATGTTAAACAGTGTTACACTGTTACACAGCACAGCATTACAAATCTTAATGTTAAACAGTGTTACACTGTTACACAGCACAGCATTACAAATCTTAATGTTAAACAGTGTTACACTGTTACACAGCACAGCATTACAAATCTTAATGTTAAACAGTGTTACACTGTTACACAGCACAGCATTACAAGTCTTAATGTTAAACAGTGTTACACAGCACAGCATTACAAGTCTTAATGTTAAACACACTGTTACACAGCACAGCGTTACAAATCTTAATGTTAAACAGTGTTACACTGTTACACAGCACAGCATTACAAGTCTTAATGTTAAACACACTGTTACACAGCACAGCGTTACAAATCTTAATGTTAAACACACTGTTACACAGCACAGCATTACAAGTCTTAATGTTAAACAGTGTTACACTGTTACACAGCACAGCATTACAAGTCTTAATGTTAAACAGTGTTACACTGTTACACAGCACAGCATTACAAGTCTTAATGTTAAACAGTGTTACACTGTTACACAGCACAGCGTTACAAATCTTAATGTTAAACAGTGTTACACTGTTACACAGCACAGCATTACAAGTCTTAATGTTAAACACACTGTTACACAGCACAGCGTTACAAATCTTAATGTTAAACAGTGTTACACTGTTACACAGCACAGCATTACAAGTCTTAATGTTAAACACACTGTTACACAGCACAGCGTTACAAATCTTGATGTTAAACAGTGTTACACTGTTACACAGCACAGCATTACAAATCTTAATGTTAAACAGTGTTACACTGTTACACAGCACAGCATTACAAGTCTTAATGTTAAACAGTGTTACACAGCACAGCATTACAAGTCTTAATGTTAAACACACTGTTACACAGCACAGCGTTACAAATCTTAATGTTAAACAGTGTTACACTGTTACACAGCACAGCATTACAAGTCTTAATGTTAAACACACTGTTACACAGCACAGCGTTACAAATCTTAATGTTAAACACACTGTTACACAGCACAGCATTACAAGTCTTAATGTTAAACAGTGTTACACTGTTACACAGCACAGCATTACAAGTCTTAATGTTAAACAGTGTTACACTGTTACACAGCACAGCATTACAAGTCTTAATGTTAAACAGTGTTACACAGCACAGCATTACAAGTCTTAATGTTAAACAGTGTTACACTGTTACACAGCACAGCATTACAAGTCTTAATGTTAAACACACTGTTACACAGCACAGCGTTACAAATCTTAATGTTAAACAGTGTTACACAGCACAGCGTTACAAGTCTTAATGTTAAACAGTGTTACACAGCACAGCGTTACAAGTCTTAATGTTAAACAGTGTTACACAGCACGTTAAACACTGTTAAA
The DNA here is from genome assembly GCF_015220715.1 of Pygocentrus nattereri. Classification (NCBI taxonomy): domain Eukaryota; kingdom Metazoa; phylum Chordata; class Actinopteri; order Characiformes; family Serrasalmidae; genus Pygocentrus; species Pygocentrus nattereri. The sequence continues at coordinate 25,900,039 of NC_051237.1, read as the reverse complement.
TGGCACAATGTTACAAATTACAATGTTAACCCCATTGAACACCAGCGAAGTGTTATAATGTTAAACAATGTGTGTGATTGTGTTTACATGCACACCAACAATTCAGTCATTGTCGGACTTTGGCAGTTATCTGATTGCAGATTAAAGCCCTTCTTGGATCTCAGTTAGATAACTGCAGAAGTCCAACAATGATTGTATTATTGGTGTGCAATTATACCCTTAATTTAATTTCATTCGTTTTTATACCCAAAGAAAAGGGTAGAGAGTGGCTTCCCAGGAAACAGTGAACATTAAATGCTTGTTTCAGCGTGACGCCTCAGTATGTGCAGTACTCCCTGTTAAAAAGGAAACGGTGGTGTGCGTCTTTGCTCTGTTTATAGGCAAAGTTGTGAAGCAATGATAGAGTTGCTTGTAATGTATTTATGAAGAAATCTGATCACCGAGTGACTCATCTAGCCTCATCGTTCTGTCATTAGCGGATTACTGAAGAGATTTTCTGTGGTTATCAGATTACTTTGCACAGGTAAACCTACTCACTGTTCCTCAGCACAGTGTAAACGGCCTTACAGCACTTTCTGTTAACTTTCTGATCCCTGTTCCATTTACTCCAATGAGGCATAGCACTATTTTATCAGCTCCACTTACTGTGTAAGTTAAGTGATACTTTTTTTAATCCCACAAACAGGGAAATTCCACCTCCACATTTAACCCATCCGTGAAGTGAAACACCACATACATACACACTAGTGAATACACACATACTAGGGGGCAGTGAGCACACTTGCCCGGAGCGGTGGGCAGCCCTATCCACCCAGGGGAGCAGTTAGGGGTTAGGTGTCTTGCTCAAGGACACCTCAGTCATGTACTGTCGGCACTGGGGATCAAACCAGCAACCTTCCGGTCACAGGGCCAGTTCCCTAACCTCCAGGCCGTGACTGCCCCCTGTAGGTGCACTCTGTAGTTCTACAGTTACAGACTGTAGTCCATCTGTTTCTCTGATACTCTGTTACCCTGTTCTTCAGTGGTCAGGACCCCCATGGACCCTCACAGAGCAGGTACTGTTTGGGTGGTGGATCATTCTCAGCACTGCAGTAACACTGATGTGGTGGTGGTGTGTCAGTGTGTGTTGTGCTGGTCTGAGTGGATCTGACAGCAGTGCCGCTGGAGCTCTGTGAGGGTCCAAGGGGGTCCTGACCACTGAAGAACAGGGTAACAGAGTATCAGAGAAACAGATGGACTACAGTCTGTAACTGTAGAACTACAGAGTGCAGCTATACAGTAAGTGGAGCTGATAAAGTGGACAGTGAGGGTAGAAACGTGGAGGTGGTCAGAACGTTACGCCTGACCGGCGAATACTCCGACTTAATGTGCCTCGCAAAAGTATTGAGCCTCCTTTAAAGGCATCAGATTACAAGTTACACTTTTATATTTTGTTCTGTTTTGTGCTTTTTATTCACAACTGTCTCTCTTCCTGGTCCGATCAGATCCTGATTCTGGACGTGATCGAAGTGGTCCCAGAGCCAGGGCAGCCCCTCACCAAGAACAAGTTTAAAGTGCTGTATGAGAAGGAGCAGAAGGGACCGGTTACTGCGCTGTGCCACTGCAACGGCTACCTGGTGTCTGCCATCGGACAGAAGGTATAACCATTAGCTGAAAGCTGTCTGATATTCATCACTGCTGTCGGACCAAAACCTTGTATCTCCATTTTTGTTGTTTTTCCATTTTTAACGTAATTAGAAAATAGAAAAGGTCTGGCTCCATTAACTTGGATTAAACATAAATTGCGTTTTTTCCTTCTCCTGTTAAGTTACTGTTTTGGAGATAGAAGGTTTTATATATATATATATATATATATATACATTAAATACGCAGAGTACTGTGTGAAAGTCTGAGGCACCCAAGACACATTTCCTATTTTCACAATTTCTGTTCTGTAGTTTGTGTTTATTTGCTGAGAAAAGTGTTAATATTTGAATAAACTAAATTTGTAGAATATTAAATAGAAAATATAAATAATAAACAGTGATTTTCTGGATGTTGGTGTGGGTGTTGACCCATCTCCAAGCCTCTCCTCCTCAAGGAAGTCCAGTATTATATGTAGTTAAAAAGCAGCTCCTGGTTTGACCAATCAGAGCTCAGTAAATTGAGCTCATGATGTCATTGATGATATTAACGAGTCTCTGTGGCGGCTGTGAAGGTGTCCAGGAAAAATATGGAGCCAAGAAATTCTCGTTACTGTTTATTGTTTTTCTGTTTATCTGAATTATGAATACGACTTTATTCTAATGGTTATTGTGATAAACTCACTGCTGAGGTCAGTTGTTTAAAAATTTGCATAGATGCCTAAAACTATGCGTGTGTGTGTGGATATGTTTATATGCAGTAATGAAATGCAGAACATCTAATGGAAGATTTTTCACTCTTCACAAAAAGCTATAATAGCAGTTCTTCAGTAAAACTGTTTTCTGTCTGTATTAAGTGACCTGACTCTTATTCCAGCTCTTCAGTGAAATAACAAGTCTCTGCCTGCATCTCTGTGTGCAGATCTTCCTGTGGAGTCTGAAGGACAACGACCTGACTGGCATGGCCTTCATAGACACACAGCTCTACATCCATCAGATGTACAGCATTAAGAACTTCATCCTGGCGGCTGACGTGATGAAGAGTATCTCCCTGCTGCGCTATCAGGAGGAGAGCAAGACTCTGTCTCTCGTCAGCAGGGTATAACAGCCTGAAGCAGCCTTTACACACAAACACACCCTGATCTGTAGACTCCTTAAACTGTGTACGAGGCCGTGTCGCGTTCGTAGAGTTATTGTGGTTACAGCCACCAGGGATAGTAAAAACTCCTTTGTTGAAAAGACCGTCGTTTGTTTATGGATTCACTTCATGGAAACTATAGCCAGGCGCTCGTGTTCCCACGCGTGAACAAAGCTGAACTTCTAAAGATTTTGGGTGGCGTGATCCTGCGTTAAAACCACATTTGTTGAGGCCGACATAGATGAAGCTAACCGTGTACGCTTTAGGGTCCTCAGACCACAGCGTCAGGTTTCAGACATCTGACAAAACAGCTTAGGGTCTCGGAGAAAACCCGTCAGCCAGCTCTCGTTCAGTCAGGCTTAGCTTAGCAGCTACAGACACCACTGCACTGGACTGATACACTTCCATTACAGTTTAATGGCCAAATTAAAGTTGTAATGTTTCACCAGTGATGTTCCTGGAAATGTACCTAGATTTACATTTGCATGTATGCATTTGGCAGATGCTCTTACGCTGATGAATATGCAGCAGCTACTGATTTGCTTAGGACTGTAATGGGGTAAACATCCTTTTTATGGCTCTTTGGGGTTCTGTATAGTACCAAAGAGAGAATTATTTGACTTGTAACAGTAGTAGAACCCAAAAAGCTACAGCACGTTCTCCATCAATCTGAAGGACCTTTTTCATGACGCAGAGAACTCTTTAATCATGCAAAGTGTCTTTTGAGTGTCCGTGGTTCTATATAAGGCAAGGCAAGTTTATTTATATAGCACCTTTCAGACACAACGGTCATTCAAAGTGCTTTACAAATGAAAAAATACAGAAAAATGTAATTAATGTAAATAAAATAAAATTTATGTAAATTAAAAAAATTTTAAAAACATAATTAAAACAATACATTTAAAAGAAGTTCATCAAATTTAAAAGGAGATAAAAAATTAGAATAAAAATAAGAAACATGATTAAAACAATAGATATAAAAGAAGTTAAATAAATGAGGATATAAAACCATTTTCTTGACTAAAGAACCCTTGAAGAACCTTCTTTTTGAAGAGTGTCAACCATATTCTCATTTGTAATTTACACCCGTATGAAGCTTTAAGCCACAATCCCTCAGTTTATTTACCCAGTTTCATTGAAGCAGGTGAATGTTTTGGTCTTTCTCAACAGGATGCGAGGCCACTGGAGGTTTACAGTATAGAGTTCATGGTGGACAACAACCAGCTTGGCTTTCTGGGTATGTAAATTAAAGCCACGCACTGTGTATTTATTCAGTAGTGTCAAAGTTGATATAAATCGAATAGTTTAATTAAAAATGACAATTTAACTTTAACAACAGCTTCAACTCCATGAGTAACCAACTCTGTCAAATACAGCTTTTAAACGGCGTGTTCCGTTGATGTCTCTCCTAAAAAATAAAAAAAAAGTCTTCGTTGGAATTTCCTGCTTATGTCTTTGGAGCTTGTGGGTGTGACGTGATCTGAGCTTAAGTGGTTTTGGGCGCAGAGAAGATGGTCCGCACTGGGAATCATGCTTGTTTTTGCTTTTCTGCCATTAAAAAGAGTTTGTTTATTTTCCGTTTGTGAAACAAAGTAGATGTTTATGAGATGATCAAAGTTTTTATCCACTCAGAAGCCACACCTAACATGCTTTTATTTGTATTTTGGTGTGTGAAATGATTGTAGCCTGCAGTGTTTGTGTGGCTGCTGAGTAACTGACATTCAGCCAGTTTACAACCCAGCTGTCAGTGACCGCCGTTAACTCGAGCTCCCACTAGTGAATCCCACAATGTGTTGGTGTTCTTGTGCACTCGTTCCAGTGGGATCTAACTGCTCACCATGTGGCCGTGAGGGACAGAGATGCGGCCTCACTTCTAGCTCTAAAATGCAGGGGTGTGGCTAAAATAAGGCCCCGCCTACAGACTAAAACATGAAAATGTTTTTCAACCAAGTATTTTTAATTTTAAAAATCAGTTCATCCAAAAAAAAAAGGGCAAACATAAGTATCACAAGTGTAAATTTAGGGTTTAGGGTTTGGGACAGACACCTCCCAATAGGGGGAGCCCTATAAATGATATTAAGCTTTAATGCCTTGAGTTTACATAGATCAGAACATAAACATAGATCTGTAAATAAATCTAAGAATTGCGTTCACATTATTTTCTGTTCACATGGTTTTATATTGGATGAGGTGATGAATATATTCTGATGATTATCTTGTCCACTTATAAACACACAGCTTTTGGGTCGAACGGACGGAATTAGAGCATATAAGACAGACGTGATTAATCGTGTTTAACTAATGCAGTTTATCATGATTATTTTTGTTTTTTTAGCAACTTGGTTGTTTATTAATATTGAAAATGTGTGTCGGCCATTAACAGCGTCCCTGAACACCTGTTTCTGTTTCAGTTTCTGACCGAGACAAAAACCTGATGGTGTACATGTACCTCCCGGAAGGTATGGAGGGTTCAACTTAACATGCACATGAGAAAAATCTCCGCTGTCTTCCTGTGAATCTGTGAACCGTCATGAATTCTGACTGTGTGCTGTGTTTGTGCTCTGCTGTTCGCAGCTAAGGAGAGTTTTGGTGGGATGCGTTTGCTGCGGAGGGCAGACTTCAATGTTGGTACCCATGTGAACACGTTCTGGAGGATGCCCTGCCGGGGGATTCTGGACCCCAGCAGCAAGAAGGCTCTCACCTGGGACAATAAACACATCACCTGGTTTGGTGGGTCAATAACGAACACACCAAAGCAAGCAGAGTAGCAGTGGCTGAACACTCAATAATAAAGCTATAAAAGATTCATTGCTTTGAAGCAGCGGTCGGCAACATGCGGCTCTTTTACTGGCCTGTCGCGGCTCCACAGCTGAATCAGATCAGCAGGTAATAATAAAATAATCCTCCTCTACAGTAAAATAAAGCTCTGCTGGTCCTTCAACACAGTTTAACAGTAAATGGTCTTAAACGCTGGAGTTAATGTAGAACTGCTGATTCACCCTTTAACCCTGAAGATCAGTGCAGACGGCTGGTCACCATAGCAACACAGACGACAGTCTCGCCCAGCTAGTAGCTACGAAACGGCAAAGAGAGAGATTTAAGACGGACATCGATAATTTGGAGACGAATGGACTCATCAGTGTTTATAATCACTCCAGCTGGTTTACTGATACGATTAATCTGCAGTGAGAAACGGACAAAGTCGCAAAAGCTGAAGTCGCTTCTCATTCGCCAGCTTCTTGTTCGAATTGTCCCGTTCCACCTTAAATGGTGCAGCAGTGACATTCTGACATTTAAGGTGGAACGAGAAAATTCAAACACGAAGCAACTTCAGCCTCACAAAATCTCAAACGTTGAGAGACGTTTAACAGGAAGAGTTTCCTGCTGGAGATGTGGGAAAAGCGGCTATAGCTGAGCTGAAGTTTAAAGCAGAGCAAAGTGAGTTATACTTTTAGTCTAAACACACACTGAGACAGATTTAGAGCAACGATGGCAAAATGGACATAAAATATTGCAGCTTCCAAGGAGGTTTGATTCTTCATTGAAAGGACGAAATGACTCTTCGTAAAGTTTTTTTGAATGTTCCTATACAGAACCATTTCTTGACTAATGAACCCATGAAGAACTCTTTTTGGTACTATATAGAACTCTCTTTGCTTAGCGTAGGGTTTGATTCCACACTTGGGCAAAATGTGTCCTCGCTGTTCATGTGTCCCATTTTCTTTACACTTACCTCGTCCTGTTTATTTAACAATACACGGTAATTAACGTTGTTTTATGATGTAAATGTGACCGATTTGGACAAATAGCAGATTTTCATCTGCCAATGTGGAGCCACACACAAAAAGCCACAAGGAGGAATTAAACAACTGAACTAACTCAATAAAGACAAACTACTAAGTTAAACACACATTAAACAGACGTCACACATACTAAATAGTTTAGCACTGATTTATGAGTATACTGAACATGTAATACACTAAGATGTGTATGTTGACCCTTGGCTGTCCATTAAGGATGTATTTAGTATTTTCTGAATGAACCAGTGGTTCTCCGTTGGTTGATCCTCCTGTTTCTCATGCAGCCACTCTGGATGGAGGGGTTGGTCTGCTGTTGCCCATGCAGGAGAAGACGTACCGCAGGCTGCTGATGTTACAGAACGCCCTGACCACCATGCTGCCGCACCACGCTGGCCTCAACCCCAAAGCCTTCAGGTACACAGCGAGAATACCTGCCCTCTCCTCATACAGACTTGGCTCCATGTTGAATGGATGTGGATTGGCAGGACTAAAACCTTTTTCTACTGACTAACCCACAGCTTTGGGTCCAGGACCTGCAGCAGCAACTTTACAAATAGATTATCCGTCAGTGTATTGAGTGTCAAGTTAGGGATATTCCACACTGCAATGGCATTTTAGGGCCACCGCTAATAAAAAATAGTAGACTTTGAGAATAAAGTCGTAATATTTTGAGAAAAAAGTTGTAAGGTATGATATTGAGTCATAATATTTCCAGAAAAAGTCATATAATTGACATTAAAGTGGCATTAATACCAGGGAAGGTTTCAATATTGTGGCCAAAGTCTTTGTAATGGGAAGCAGCGCCTCCTGGTGTTAAATGAGGGGTGTTGAGTTGGTGGAGCTGCACTTTCATATCAATTCCCCATAAAGAGACACTCAGCCTCCCCGTCTCTGCTGCTCATCAGCACCAGCCTGGTATTAGTGTAAGAACTGGCTGTTTATCTGGAGTAAAGAGCTGGGCGGACTCGGAGGAAAGTGTGTTTATCTAGAATAAAGAGCCAGACGGACTCGGAGGAAACCGCGTTTATCTAGAATAAAGAGCCGGACGGACTCGGAGGAAAGCATGTTTATCTAGAATAAAGAGCCAGACGGACTCGGAGGAAAGCGTGTTTATCTAGAACAAAGAGCCAGACGAACTCGGAGGAAAGCGTGTTTATCTAGAATAAAGAGCGAGACGGACTTGGAGGAAAGCGCGTTTATCTAGAATAAAGAGCGAGACGGACTCGGAGGAAAGCGCGTTTATCTAGAATAAAGAGCCGGACGGACTCGGAGGAAAGTGTGTTTATCTAGAATAAAGAGCCAGACGGACTCGGAGGAAAGCGCGTTTATCTAGAATAAAGAGCCGGACGGACTCGGAGGAAAGCATGTTTATCTAGAATAAAGAGCCAGACGGACTCGGAGGAAAGCGTGTTTATCTAGAACAAAGAGCCAGACGAACTCGGAGGAAAGCGTGTTTATCTAGAATAAAGAGCGAGACGGACTCGGAGGAAAGCGCGTTTATCTAGAATAAAGAGCGAGACGGACTCGGAGGAAAGCGCGTTTAGAATAAAGAGCCGGACGGACTCGGAGGAAAGTGTGTTTATCTAGAATAAAGAGCCAGACGGACTCGGAGGAAAGCGCGTTTATCTAGAATAAAGAGCCGGACGGACTCGGAGGAAAGCGCGTTTATCTAGAATAAAGAGCCGGACGGACTCGGAGGAAAGCGCGTTTATCTAGAATAAAGAGCCGGACGGACTCGGAGGAAAGTGTGTTTATCTAGAATAAAGAGCCAGACGGACTCGGAGGAAAGCGCGTTTATCTAGAATAAAGAGCCGGACGGACTCGGAGGAAAGCATGTTTATTTAGAATAAAGAGCCGGACGGACTCGGAGGAAAGCGCGTTTATCTAGAATAAAGAGCCAGACGGACTCGGAGGAAAGCGCGTTTATCTAGAATAAAGAGCCGGACGGACTCGGAGGAAAGCGTGTTTATCTAGAACAAAGAGCCAGACGAACTCGGAGGAAAGCGTGTTTATCTAGAATAAAGAGCGAGACGGACTCGGAGGAAAGCGCGTTTATCTAGAATAAAGAGCGAGACGGACTCAGAGGAATGCGGGTTTATCTAGAATAAAGAGCCGGACGGACTCGGAGGAAAGCGCGTTTATCTAGAATAAAGAGCCGGACGGACTCGGAGGAAAGCGCGTTTATCTAGAACAAAGAGCCGGACGAACTCGGAGGAAAGCAAGTTTATCTAGAATAAAGAGCCGGACGGACTCGGAGGAAAGCGCGTTTATCTAGAATAAAGAGCCGGACGGACTCGGAGGAAAGCGCGTTTATCTACAATAAAGAGCCGGACGGACTCGGAGGAAACTGTTTATCTAGAATAACGAGCCGGACGGACTCGGAGGAAAGCGTGTTTATCTAGATTAAGAGCTAGAAGACTCTGAGGAAACCGTCCGTCTGTGCTGTTGAAGGAGAACCTCAGGCAGGGTGGTCTACATGGCTGTCGGGGCTTCATCTCCCCCCAAAGAGGGCATGAAGTTTCAGACAGTGAGGATGATCAAACTGATCCACAGAGAGACGGGAGTGAGTGGAGCTCTGCCGCCAGGACAGCAACCGAGACCCCAGCGCAGTATAAAAGCCCCCCTGCAGTTAGTCCCCTTGGAGTTGGACCACTTTGTCCTCCATATATTGCGACTTTCTTCTGGAAACATTAGAGAACTTTATTCTGTGTTGAGCTCCCATTTACAATGTTGAGCTCCTTCATCCGTGTCGTCTGTCTGTCGTTCAGAATGCTGCACACTGACCGGCGGACGCTGCAGAACGCGGTGAGGAATATTCTGGACGGAGAGCTGCTGAATAAATACCTCTACCTGAGCACCATGGAGCGCAGCGAACTGGCCAAGAAGATCGGCACCACCTCCGACATCGTAAGTACCATCCTGCTCCAGAGCCACAGCTTGGAGAACTTTGGAACTTAGATTGTGGTGTTTGGTCAATATTTCCAGTACTTTTCCAGAACCGGATCATAAATGTATGATATTATAAATGCTGAACAATATTCTGTCTTTATTAACAGGATTAAGACGTGACATCACTTTTGAAATGCATCAGACATTATGGGCATTGTTATTCTGAATCGTGTCATTTTAGAATGGTCTGCAGCTCTGGTCATGATTTTGGGTCCATCTGTCCATCCATCTTTCCATCCATCTTTCCATCCATCCAGTCTAACCATCCACTATCTATTCACCCATTCCATATCTGTCCAATCGGTCTTTCTATCCATCCTGTCAGTCTATCCATTCATCCATCTATCTTTCCATCCATATGTCCAGTCCATCCATCAATCCAACCATCCCATCCAATCTCTTTCCATACATCCAATCAATGTATCCATCCAATCACCCATCCTTCCAGTCTGTCCATTCCATTCTATCCATCTTTCCCATCCTTACAGTTTAACCATCTACCAACCCATTTTTCCATCCATGCACGCATCAATCAATCCAATCTATCCGTCCATCCCTCATCTAATTGTACAGCTTCTTAACATGTGAAGCTGCCAGACTGTTATATTAATTTCTATGTTTGATGCCAAACAGCTTCTATATGATCAAAAACATCGATTCTGGACTTGGTACCAACATTAACCTCGTAGCTCCAGTGTAAAACGAAGCCAGTGTCTCGGTTGATCGGCTACATTTGGAGTCAAAGGGCTGAACTGTGTAAAATGTATGAATTAATTTTAACACTAGGTGAGTAGTAAGGCCCAGTGGCCAGTCGTGGTAATAGGAGCTGGTCCTGACCGTTGGACACGGCGCTCTGATACTAGCTGACCGTGTTTGGAGCAGAGATGATCTTTTTCTTGATTACAGATTTTGGAGGATCTGCTGGAGATCGACCGAGTCACCGCTCACTTCTGAGAACCCTGTTCACTCTCCATGACCTCACCAGCTCACGACCACCAGCGCTCCCATCACACGGACTGAATGTTTTTAATTCCACTTTTTTTTGGGAATGTTTTGTGTTGATGGCATTACAGGATCGTGTTCCGTAGGAATTAGAATATTTTATATGGCAAATAAAGTTTTCATAATTTAAACTGAATGTGTTCCCGTTTGTTAAACGCAGGCACCAAAGCAAACGGACTAAACTCGAAATGTTTCATCTGTAGGAGAAGCTTAAGAGGAGGAACAGTACATGAAGGTCAATAATTCACAATGTAAAAATGGATATTTCTTTAATATTAAGAATCCAAAACAATCCATGCTCAGTAAAACCCTCAATAGCCTCCAGTCACCATAGAAACCAGTCAATCTATAAACATAAAAGCCAGCACAGTCGGTGTTAAAGCGCAGCATCAGGTCTATTAAATATGCATATTTTAAAACTCTTCACATCCCCTTCATTACACAAACTGCACTGTGGAATAAAGACATTGTCTTAGATATAATACACAAATTATTCTGTAATATTTGCATTATAAGATTAAATAGATTTTCTAAAATAACTACATGGAATTACAGAGAAATGAACCACTATTTCACCATCAGTTTAAACCAAATCTGTGACATCTTAAAACATGACTACATTTTTTTGGTAAACTGCAGTATTGACAGAATGAGGTTACCATGGAAACTATACCATGATGTTTGTTTCCAAATATCTTTGAATGCAGTGGTGAAAAATGAGAGAGATCAAAAATCATTTAAAAACATAAACGTCAATTCCACCAGTTTCCCCAAATTTCTGCACGATTAAACTGTTGAGGGTCACTGAGAGAGCGGTGTGGTGGGAAACGCTCCGTTCTAGATAAACTAACCGAGTCAGAACTGTTCACAGTGGTGGTGATGGGAACCAGACGTCCCCCTCTAAAAGCTCCTCACAGAAAGTTCCTACATGAGCTGGTTCTGAATTCACTGCCTGATGACTGAGACGCTGTTTTATGAGAGTTTAGAGAACTTCAACTCCGTTCATGGTGGAGGGAGACATGCAGGGCGCTGTGCGGCAAAATAGTCCCCAGAGAAAACTCATTATTCCAGATTTTCCACTGTTTTCCATCATCAACATTCCATATAAACTCAGAAGACTTGTGTAGGTTCTCTGGTGGTTCTGGATGGTAAATAAAGTGTCTATATCGGTGTTGTAGTCATGGCGACGCCTGGTTCCCATCACCACCACTGTAAAGACGTCTGAACCGTTTCACACCAAACCCTCTGAACCCCTGTTTACGTCTTAAACACTGAACTGTATGACAAAATAATATTAAAGCTGAATTATGCTGGTGCTGTGATTTTCATAAAATTACACTGCACAATATTTCATCTTTAATCTTCCAGATAATTTGGTGATAACAGCTACATTTTGTTTGTATCGTGTTGATATTTAGCTGTAGCTTTTATCAGAGAAATGTAAACAGCGTGGTGGCGCGGTCCTGCAGATGCTCTGGCTGTGTCCCAAATCAACTCGTGTGCTCCGTATGGAGTTGACACATGAAGACTGTAACAGTACTTAAAATGTCACCTACACCCTAAATAATAATAATAATAACAATAATTTTCCTTTAATTTGAATAATGTTTAGGTCGGTGCTGAAGTTAAGGCTGTAATATTAACTGATTTTGTATCAAAAGTTTTCAGTGGGAAAATTGAACCTAATGACTTTTTATATTTACTTGGGAATGTTGAGTTGTGAATTAGGCCAATCAGAACCAGCCAAACATCCATGTGCTGTGACATCACAACCATGACTAACTGGCAGTCCAGCTCACTGCATTCAGCTAGAAAAAGTGGATTTGCTGAGCCTGCCCATACCTTCACACGTCTGACACGCCCGACTCAGCAGGCCATTAAGAAAACCTCCAGAAGCTGCACCAGCTGTGTGAGACGCCCCCCAGACCGGGACTGAGAAGCACTGCAGTAGTGTGGATTTGATTTAGTTGGTTGCCGTTTGTTTTCATTCAAATCTGATTGCTGTCTCAACTATTAAGACTTGGCCACGTGTTTCAAACGAGCAGTCAATCAACCCAGTAATCACATTTCCCACGGCGCCCTCATGGTGGCGTCTGAATCTGAATTTCCTGTTGTAATTTTTTGTGAACACAGTGACTCTCAATCCCCTCTGACTGCACGTCTGTGCTCCCCGCGCTGCGCCTCTGCACCGCATGCGGCCTCCCAGTGTCTCCTCGTGACTCCAGGCCGCGAGAGAGCGGCGTGTACCTGCAGCGCGGGGTTATTTCAGGTACTGGTAGACATCCGGGTCCACAGTAATGACCCCGCAGTAGGAGAGCAGCCGCAGCAGCGAGCGAGTGAGGCTCATCATCGCCATCTCTGACCTGCACAAACAGAGAGGACAGAAATACAGGCCAGTTAATGCAGACCAGTCACAGTAATGACCATGAAATACTCCTGACCAGCTCACAGAAACTTATTACTGTGTGCAGCATCACATGAGTAACTCATAGTAGATACTGAACAATTCATTCATAATAGATACTGAATAATTTATAGTAAATACTGAATAATTCATTTATAGTAGATGATATAGTAGATTTACAGTAGACTGGATAATTCATAGTCGATAGTGAATGATTCATAGTAATTACTGAATAACTCATTTATACTAGATACTGAATAATTCCTAGTAGATATTGAACAATTCATTTAAAGTAGATAACGAATAATTCATAGTAGATACTGAATTATTTATAGTAGATACTGATTCATAGTAAATACTGAATAATTAATAGTAAATACAATCATTTATAGTAGATACTGAATAATTCATAAAAAGTACTGAATAATTTATAGTAAATACTGAATAATTAATTTATAGTAGATACTGAATAATTCATATTAAAAAACAGTAGTTGCTAAAAAATTTACAGTAGTTACTAAATACTGAGTCTTAATATGAAATACTGGAAAGATGATAAAATCACGATGTAATAACTAGCTCACTGAAACTGGAAAGAGCAGATCCTAAACTTTCAGTCCACACCACACCTGTGCTGGAAAGTAGACAGTAATTAATTACGACGTTGCATCGCTTTGCATCCTTAACATTTTCCGTGCTTTTGTCACTTTTGACACTGAAACAGAAACAAGTCAGAAGCTCATACAGAATGGAAACTGACTGATAACATAATTCATTAACGTATTTAATTGATTATCACTTTTATTAGTACGGTACTTAAAACACAGGTAATCATCATCAGCAGTTGGAGTTTAAATGTACTTAAACCGGTGTTATTACTTTACAAATCAGCAGTAAATGTTAACGTTTGAGTAGCGTTAGCAAACTCTGCATAAACAGCTTGGTCTTTATTTCTCAAATTACAGTTGGACACAGTCAAATCTGGTCTGAAAAATGCCCGATTTGCAGTTAAATAACCAAAACTACTATCATCATCCATAATATCAGTAATAACAGTTAAAAAATAACAGTACTAATGTTTGTGCACCCTTGTTTGTGTATCCTTGTACTAAGGCACTCATGGCTGAACAAATGCTGGGAATCTATATTCCATAGTAAATAAGTGCCGTACAAAAAACTCCAGAGCAGTGAAATCAGCACTCGTTTAATAGAGCTTGGGTGAATTAGAGGCGTATATCCCAGATTTCTGTTGGGGTTTGTTGTTAACCACGTTTACCTTAAAGCACATTCAAACTTGAGGTTCTCCCAGAAGCTCCAGACCCAGCGGAGGATCCTCAGGGAGGGCAGGACGGCAGCATCGTCCGCCCGGGTTTTACCCCAACCCCGAACGGCACTGACACACAGAGACACGCACAAGAGATGACAATCATTCTCTGTTCAGGAGCTTCCAACACATCCTCTCCAGCAGAAGAGAGCTGCTCTGAATCTCCTGTACTGGGTATAACGGACACCACGGGAACTGGAACTAGTTCAACACCAGTCGAGCGTACTGGTGTTTTCTGAAACTGAATGAATTGAGAAGTTCATTTTGGACACTACTACCATTCGTCTGATTTACATCCAACTGTAAGTATTCTTTCAGACCAAAATGAGGCCAGGACAAAATTCCTGATCCCAAAATCTAGCACAGCCTTCAGCATGGACAGCTGCTTACACACGTCCTGTAACCCTGAGACTGATCACTAAACCTTTCCAAATCTGCTTCATTACTACAGAACACAGAGTAGATGCTGAGAAAGTCATAGTACTTACTGAATAATTCAAACGAGATACTGAATAATTAATTACGGTTAATGAACAATTCATAGTATATACTGAATAATTACAGTTAATAAATAGTTCACAGTAGAAACTGAATAGTAGTTATGAATAATTCACAGAAAAGAGTGAACAATTAATTAGTTCATAGTAGAGGAACTAGAAAAAATAACAGTAAATATTGAACAATTAATTGCACACAATGAATAATTCATTAGAAACTAAACAATTCTTAGTGTAGTGTACACCGAATATTTAATTACAGTTAATGAATCAGTAGAAACGGAATAATCTATAGTAGTTATGAATAACCCATAGTAAATAGTGAATAATCACAGGTCATGAATAATTCATAGTAGTTATGAATAACCCATAGTAAATAGTGAATAATCACAGGTCATGAATAATTCATAGTAGTTATGAATAACCCATAGTAAATAGTGAATAATCACAGGTCATGAATAATTCATAGTAGTTATGAATAACTCATAGTAAATAGTGAATAATCACAGGTCATGAATAATTCATAGTAGAAAAAAATAATTAATTGCAGTTACTAATAATTCATAGTAGACACTGAATAAGTAATTACTGTTATTAAACAACCGTAGATACTGAACAATTCATAGTAGATACTGAACAATTCATATGAAATAACTTCTAGTTAAAATGAACAACTGGATAACAAGTCTGCGATTTTAAGGTTTAGTTTAAAGTGTTTAGGCCTACTTTTTGGTTTCAGCTCATTTGATAAGAAGTACAAGAGGTGGCGGTAAATTCAGCCAAACTCTTTCCTGAGGCGTCGGTCTCTCACCACTTGGCCATGACGAAGTATCGGTCGACGGGCGCTCCGAGGGTGATGTTGATGCAGCGGACCGTGTTGATGTTGCGGAACACCAGCAGCATGGGCCGCGGCAGAGACTTCAGCACCTGCATGATGCTGTCGAAGTGATGGACGGCCATGTCCCGCATGTACGACGTCTCCTCTCGGCTCAGGATGTTTCCCAGGGTCAGCTCACGCATGCTGATCGGCCGCTGCAGGAGCATCTCGCAGAACAGGAAGTAATCTGGAACAAACCAGCGGCGGAGAATAAACCATGATTTTAGCACTGGAGCTACAAGGCTAATGTAGCTAACAAGGAATGGAAGCCAGTACAAATATCAAAATCACTACAGGAAAGTTTGTTCACTCCGCAACCATCTCTGTAACGCCACCAGGCAGTTATTCCCAGACCTAAAAGACGAGACTTTCTCTCTCTGAATGACGAGAGACCAAAACACTCAAAATACTGTTTACAAAATATTTGATGTCCCCGGTTAAAGAACCTCATAAATAACTCGTTCTTGCACAAATCTCCACAACCATTTTGTCTCCTCCTCCTTTGTAACATCTCTGCAAATATTCATGGCTAAATGTTCACATGTGGCACACTATAAACGAAGAAACACAAAAAAGGAGAGACCGGAACTCAGACGGCAGCTAATGGTTTTAGCTCTGTAATACGGACTGCGCTGTAAAGCTGCTTTGTGACAACACCTGCTGTAAAAAGCTCTATATATATATATATATATATATATATATATATGGTTGGTTAGTGTAGTGGGTAACACCTCTGCCTTCTACACTGTAGACTGGGGTTCAGTCCCCACCTGGGTAACCACCCTACACTATACCAATAAGGGTCCTTCGGCAAGACTCCTAACACCACCTTGGCCTACCTGTGTAAAATGATCAAATTGTGAGTCGCTCTGGATCAGAGCGTCAGCCAAATGCCGTAAAGGTAAATGTAACCACATAACTAAGTCTATCAGAGAGACGGAACAACTGACAGGTGCGTGAATGTTTAGCCGTGCAGTTAGCACCGTGCTAATTGGTGGGTATAAGTTCTTGTCAGTGTTAGTGTGTATTTGTACGCAGTTCATATTTCAGCTCAGTTTAGATGCAGCGACGCTCAATATTTCAGATGTGACTCAGATTTACATAAATCTCCAATTATTGATCTCAATTACTTCAGCTGATCGCAGTTATCTGAGCTGAAACGACCAGTAGTTTGCCGAACGGTCACTTCAACAGTCAGCAGAGCATAATTAGTAGCTCCTACATAATGCACTAATGAACACTGTTGAGCTCAGGTGAGTGAGGCTAACCTTTGACCCCGAGGTCATTAGAGTATCTCTTCATGCCAGCTTCGTCTCGAAGGATTATAGAACGCCACAGCTGGCACAGCGCCACTCGGTCACTTTTTAGGGGGAAAAAAGATCCATTCTGATAAATGACCACAGAAATCTGATACATCATTCATTATCTACACTGGTCAGGCGTAACGTTCTGACCACCTCCTCGTTTCTATGCTCACTGTCCACTTTATCAGCTCCACTTACTGTATAGCTGCACTCTGTAGTTCTACAGTTACAGACTGTAGTCCATCTGTTTCTCTGATACTCTGTTACCCTGTTCTTCAGTGGTCAGGACCCCCATGGACCCTCACAGAGCAGGTACTGTTTGGGTGGTGGGTCATTCTCAGCACTGCAGTAACACTGACGTGGTGGTGGTGTGTTGGTGTGTGTTGCGTTGGTCTGAGTGGATCAGACACAGCAGTGCAACTGGAGTTTTAAACACTGTGTCCACTCACTGTCCACTCTATTAGACACTCTTACCTTGTCGGTCCACCTTGTAGATGTAAAGTCAGAGACGACAGCTCATCTGCTGCTGCACAGTTTGTGTTGGTCATCCTCTCGTCCTTCATCAGTGGTCACAGGACGCTGCTCTATTCTCAGTCCAGCAGCGACACTGAGGTATTTAAAAACTCCAACTGCACTGCTGTGTCTGATCCACTCATACCAGCACAACACACCCTAAAACACCACCACCACATCAGTGTTACTGCAGTGCTGAGAATGATCAGTAACTGCTCTGTGAGGGTCCGTGGGGGTCCTGACCACTGCAGAACAGGGTAACAGAGTATCAGAGAAACAGATGGACTACAGTCTGTAACTGTAGAACTACAGAGTGCAGCTATACAGTAAGTGGAGCTGATAAAGTGGACAGTGAGCGTAGAAACGAGGAGGTGGTCATAATGTTACGCCTGACCGGTGTATTTATGCACTTATAAAATGTCGGCTCTCACCTTTTGCTGAGGTGTTCGTAGAGTCCGTGATCTAAGAGAACCAGCTCTGCCTTCTTATCAGGACCCCTGCGCACCAGCACTGAAACAGAGCACACCAGCGCACTGTAATCAGAGCAGATCGGCTTTAAAACAGCGGGTTAAAGGATCCATACCCCACTTTATTTATATATTTTGCCCCTGATGTCCATGTAACATTTGTGTGGTTTTATGTAACAAAAACAGTCATAATTCCTTTCTATATGACCATTTTCCCACCCCTCTTTACCCTTTAAACAGGCTGTTTTTGTTCCTGCACCTTACAGACTGTTCTATGTAAATTAGCTCTGTTCCGACTGGCTGCTCTGTATTGTGCCTCATTCAAAAAAAGCAGTCTGGGCTGAGATACTGAACATGAAATCTCCAGCCATTCCTTTTGGATGTCTGGAAGGGCAGTCATGTAAATGTGTCCATGGCTGTGACATCACAACATTGAGGAGGGCTGCTTTGGGCCCAGTCCCATTAACTTCTTTTTAGCCCTTCCCCTTATTTTCAAGCGTCACCTTAACCCCTTGGAACCGAGTTACAGGGTAGTGGTTGAAATCAAATAAAAAGGTGACCCGGCCCAACTTCAGTAACAGCAGAGGAGGGCAAAGTTCAGCTCCTCACTGCTGGGCTTTAGTTACATTTAGGGGCCATCTGCCTTCAAAGAGGGGGCAATTATTTATCACCCCCCCCTAATTCTTCAGTGATATGAAGCTGAAGTCGGGGATTCACAAAATTCTCGTTTAAATTTTCCCATTCCACCTTAAAAGGAGCAGCAATTACATTCTGGCGCTTCAGGCGTCTGAACTGCTGGACTATTTAAAGTGGAACAGGGAAATTAGCGAGCTATCTACCGAAACATTAGCAAGCTACTGGCATTTTTTTATGCTTGTTATGAAGAAAAGGACGAAAATCCACTGAAACAACACTAAACTAAGATAAAACAACGGTTACTGTAATTTTAACAGAGAATTTCTCACATTTGTGGGTTTCTTTTGGCTCCATCTTGTCGGTTTTTCAGTCCCCCCCCCATATCTCTGTTTGGAGTCTCTGAAAAAGAGACTCCAAACAGTCCCGTTTACGCTCTCTGTGTAAACACTCCCACTGGAAACGCTCTCCCTGGAAACTCACACTGTCAACGCTCTCTCCTTAACTGCTCCCTGTAAACGCTCTCTCTGTAAACACTCTCTCTGTAAACGCTCTGCCTGTAAACGCTCTGCCTGTAAACGCTCTCTCTGTAAAAGCTCTGCC
This sequence comes from Pygocentrus nattereri, assembly GCF_015220715.1. Taxonomy (NCBI): domain Eukaryota; kingdom Metazoa; phylum Chordata; class Actinopteri; order Characiformes; family Serrasalmidae; genus Pygocentrus; species Pygocentrus nattereri. Next base: position 25,880,906 of record NC_051237.1, on the reverse strand, counting down.
TGTAAACGCTCTCTCTGTAAACGCTCTCTCTGTAAACGCTCTCTCTGTAAACGCTCTGCCTGTAAACGCTCTGCCTGTAAACGCTCTGCCTGTAAACGCTCTCTCTGTAAACGCTCTCTCTGTAAACGCTCTGCCTGTAAACGCTCTCTCTGTAAACGCTCTCTCTGTAAACGCTCTGCCTGTAAACGCTTTCTCTGTAAACGCTTTCTCTGTAAACGCTCTCCCTGTAAACGCTCTCTCTGTAAACGCTCTGCCTGTAAACGCTCTGCCTGTAAATGCTTTCTCTGTAAACGCTTTCTCTGTAAAACGCTCTCCCTGTAAACGCTCTCTCTGTAAACGCTCTGCCTGTAAACGCTCTCTCTGTAAACGCGCTCTCTGTAAACGCTCTGCCTGTAAACGCTCTGCCTGTAAACGCTCTCTCTGTAAACGCTCTCTCTGTAAACGCTCTGCCTGTAAACGCTTTCTCTGTAAACGCTTTCTCTGTAAACGCTCTCCCTGTAAACGCTCTCTCTGTAAACGCTCTGCCTGTAAACGCTCTCTCTGTAAACGCTCTCTCTGTAAACGCTCTCTCTGTAAACGCGCTCTCTGTAAACGCGCTCTCTGTAAACGCTCTGCCTGTAAACGCTCACCCTGTAAACGCTCTCTCTGTAAACGCTCTGCCTGTAAACGCTCAGCCTGTAAACGCTCTGCCTGTAAACGCTCTCTCTGTAAACGCTCTCTCTGTAAACGCTCTCTCTGTAAACGCTCTCCCTGTAAACGCTCTCCCTGTAAACGCTCTCCCTGTAAACGCTCTCTCTGTAAACGCTCTCTCTGTAAACGCTCTCTCTGTAAACGCTCTCTCTGTAAACGCTCTCCCTGTAAACGCTTTCTCTGTAAACGCTTTCTCTGTAAACGCTTTCTCTGTAAACGCTCTCCCTGTAAACGCTCTCTCTGTAAACGCTCTGCCTGTAAACGCTCTCCCTGTAAACGCTTTCTCTGTAAACGCTTTCTCTGTAAACGCTTTCTCTGTAAACGCTTTCTCTGTAAACGCTCTCCCTGTAAACGCTTTCTCTGTAAACGCTTTCTCTGTAAACGCTTTCTCTGTAAACGCTCTCTCTGTAAACGCTCTGCCTGTAAACGCTCTCTCTGTAAACGCTCTCTCTGTAAACGCTCTCTCTGTAAACGCGCTCTCTGTAAACGCGCTCTCTGTAAACGCTCTGCCTGTAAACGCTCACCCTGTAAACGCTCTCTCTGTAAACGCTCTGCCTGTAAACGCTCTGCCTGTAAACGCTCTGCCTGTAAACACTCTCTCTGTAAACGCTCTCTCTGTAAACGCTCTCTCTGTAAACGCTCTCCCTGTAAACGCTCTCCCTGTAAACGCTCTCCCTGTAAACGCTCTCTCTGTAAACGCTCTCTCTGTAAACGCTCTCTCTGTAAACGCTCTCTCTGTAAACGCTTTCTCTGTAAACGCTTTCTCTGTAAACGCTTTCTCTGTAAACGCTTTCTCTGTAAACGCTCTCCCTGTAAACGCTTTCTCTGTAAACGCTTTCTCTGTAAACGCTTTCTCTGTAAACGCTCTCCCTGTAAACGCTTTCTCTGTAAACGCTTTCTCTGTAAACGCTCTCCCTGTAAACGCTCTCTCTGTAAACGCTCTGCCTGTAAACGCTCTCCCTGTAAACGCTTTCTCTGTAAACGCTTTCTCTGTAAACGCTTTCTCTGTAAACGCTCTCCCTGTAAACGCTCTCCCTGTAAACGCTTTCTCTGTAAACGCTTTCTCTGTAAACGCTTTCTCTGTAAACGCTCTCCCTGTAAACGCTTTCTCTGTAAACGCTTTCTCTGTAAACGCTCTCCCTGTAAACGCTCTCTCTGTAAACGCTCTCTCTGTAAACGCTCTCCCTGTAAACGCTTTCTCTGTAAACGCTTTCTCTGTAAACGCTTTCTCTGTAAACGCTCTCCCTGTAAACGCTCTCTCTGTAAACGCTCTCTCTGTAAACGCTCTCTCTGTAAACGCTCTCTCTGTAAACGCTCTCTCTGTAAACGCTCTCCCTGTAAACGCTCTCTCTGTAAACGCTCTCTCTGTAAACGCTCTGCCTGTAAACGCTCTGCCTGTAAACGCTCTCTCTGTAAACGCTCTCTCTGTAAACGCTCTGCCTGTAAACGCTCTCTCTGTAAATACCTGGAAACTCACACTGTCAACGTTCTCTGTAAACGCTCTGCCTGTAAACGCTCTCTCTGTAAACGCTCTGCCTGTAAACGCTCTCTCTGTAAACGCTCTCTCTGTAAACGCTCTCTCTGTAAACGCTTTCTCTGTAAACGCTCTCTCTGTAAACGCTCTCTCTGTAAACGCTCTCTCTGTAAACGCTCTGCCTGTAAACGCTCTCTCTGTAAACGCTCTCTCTGTAAACGCTCTCTCTGTAAACGCTCTCTCTGTAAACGCTCTCCCTGTAAACGCTCTCTCTGTAAACGCTCTCTCTGTAAACGCTCTGCCTGTAAACGCTCTGCCTGTAAACGCTCTGCCTGTAAACGCTCTCCCTGTAAACGCTCTCTCTGTAAACGCTCTGCCTGTAAACGCTCTGCCTGTAAACGCTCTGCCTGTAAACGCTCTGCCTGTAAACGCTCTCTGTAAACGCTCTCTCTGTAAACGCTCTCTCTATAAACGCTCTCTGTAAACGCTATCTCTGTAAACGCTCTCTCTGTAAACGCTCTCTCTGTAAACGCTCTCCCTGTAAACGCTCTCTCTGTAAACGCTCTCTCTGTAAACGCTCTCCCTGTAAACGCTCTCTCTGTAAACGCTCTCCCTGTAAACGCTCTCTCTGTAAACGCTCTCCCTGTAAACGCTCTCTGTAAACGCTCTCTCTGTAAACGCTCTCTGTAAACGCTCTCTCTGTAAACGCTCTCTGTAAACGCTCTCTCTGTAAACGCTCTCTCTGTAAACGCTCTCCCTGTAAACGCTCTCCTTGTAAACGCTCTCTCTGTAAACGCTCTCTGTAAACGCTCTCTCTGTAAACGCTCTCTCTGTAAAGGCTCTCTCTGTAAACGCTCTCTCTGTAAACGCTCTCTGTAAACGCTCTCTCTGTAAACGCTCTCTCTGTAAACGCTCTCTCTGTAAACGCTCTCTGTGTAAACGCTCTCTCTGTAAACGCTCTCTCTGTAAAGGCTCTCTCTGTAAACGCTCTCTCTGTAAACGCACTCTCTGTAAACGCTCTCTCTGTAAAGGCTCTCTCTGTAAACGCTCTCTGTAAAGGCTCTCTCTGTAAAGGCTCTCTCTGTAAACGCTCTCCCTGTAAACGCTCTCTCTGTAAACGCTCTCCCTGTAAACGCGCTCTCTGTAAACGCACTCTCTGTAAACGCTCTCTCTGTAAACGCTCTCTCTGTAAACGCTCTCTCTGTAAACGCTCTCTCTGTAAACGCTCTCCCTGTAAACGCTCTCCCTGTAAACGCTCTCTCTGTAAACGCTCTCTCTGTAAACGCTCTCTCTGTAAACGCGCTCTCTGTAAACGCTCTGCCTGTAAACGCTCTGCCTGTAAACGCTCACCCTGTAAACGCTCTCTCTGTAAACGCTCTCTCTGTAAACGCTCTGCCTGTAAACGCTCTCTCTGTAAACGCTCTCTCTGTAAACGCTCTCTCTGTAAACGCTCTCCCTGTAAACGCTCTCTGTAAACGCTCTCCCTGTAAACGCTCTCTGTAAACGCTCTCCCTGTAAACGCTCTCTCTGTAAACGCTCTCTCTGTAAACGCTCTCTCTGTAAACGCTCTCCCTGTAAACGCTCTCTCTGTAAACGCTCTCTCTGTAAACGCTCTCTGTAAACGCTCTCTCTGTAAACGCTCTCCCTGTAAACGCTCTCCCTGTAAACGCTCTCTCTGTAAACGCTCTCTCTGTAAACGCTCTCCCTGTAAACGCTCTCCCTGTAAACGCTCTCTCTGTAAACGCTCTCCCTGTAAACGCTCTCCCTGTAAACGCTCTCTCTGTAAACGCTCTCTGTAAACGCTCTCTCTGTAAACGCTCACCCTGTAAACGCTCTCCCTGTAAACGCTCACCCTGTAAACGCTCTCCCTGTAAACGCTCTCCCTGTAAACGCTCTCCCTGTAAACGCTCACCCTGTAAACGCTCTCTCTGTAAACGCTCTCCCTGTAAACGCTCACCCTGTAAACGCTCTCTCTGTAAACGCTCTCTCTGTAAACGCTTTCCCTGTAAACGCTCTCCCTGTAAACGCTCTCTCTGTAAACGCTCTCTCTGTAAACGCTCTCTCTGTAAACGCTCTCTCTGTAAACGCTCTCCCTGTAAACGCTCACCCTGTAAACGCTCTCCCTGTAAACGCTCTCCCTGTAAACGCTCTCTCTGTAAACGCTCTCTCTGTAAACGCTCTCTGTAAACGCTCTCCCTGTAAACGTTCTCTCTGTAAACGCTCTCTCTGTAAACGCTCTCCCTGTAAACGCTCTCTCTGTAAACGCTCTCCCTGTAAACGCTCTCCCTGTAAACGCTCTCCCTGTAAACGCTCTCTCTGTAAACGCTCTCTCTGTAAACGCTCTCTCTGTAAACGCTCACCCTGTAAACGCTCTCTCTGTAAACGCTCTCTCTGTAAACGCTCTCTCTGTAAACGCTCTCTCTGTAAACGCTCTCTGTAAACGCTCTCTCTGTAAACGCTCTGCCTGTAAACGCTCTCCCTGTAAACGCTCTCTCTGTAAACGCTCTCCCTGTAAACGCTCTCTCTGTAAACGCTCTCTCTGTAAACGCTCTCTCTGTAAACGCTCTCTCTGTAAACGCTCTCCCTGTAAACGCTCTCTCTGTAAACGCTCTCTCTGTAAACGCTCTCTGTAAACGCTCTGCCTGTAAACGCTCTCTCTGTAAACGCTCTCTCTGTAAACGCTCTCTCTGTAAACGCTCTCCCTGTAAACGCTCTCTCTGTAAACGCTCTCTCTGTAAACGCTCTCTGTAAACGCTCTCTCTGTAAACGCTCTGCCTGTAAACGCTCTCTCTGTAAACGCTCTCTCTGTAAACGCTCACCCTGTAAACGCTCTCTCTGTAAACGCTCTCCCTGTAAACGCTCTCCCTGTAAACGCTCTCTCTGTAAACGCTCTCTCTGTAAACGCTCTCTGTAAACGCTCTCTCTGTAAACGCTCTCTCTGTAAACGCTCACCCTGTAAACGCTCTCTCTGTAAACGCTCTCTCTGTAAACGCTCTCTCTGTAAACGCTCTCTCTGTAAACTCTCTCTCTGTAAACGCTCTCTCTGTAAACGCTCTCTCTGTAAACTCTCTCTCTGTAAACGCTCTCTCTGTAAACTCTCTCTCTGTAAACGCTCTCTGTAAACGCTCTCATTGTATACTCCAACACTCCTTACCATTTCCAGGATGCGGGTCGGCGTGTATGAAGCCAGTATAAAATATCTGTTCTGCGAACGTCCTGATGAGTTTGTCTGCTGTCTGGAAGCAGCAGGAGCAGAAAGAGGAGCATGATTATAATGAACATCAACAAACAACCTCATTCCTTCTCACTGAAGTTTCCAGTACTCACATCTTTTAAACTCAGGCCTTGCCTCTTTATCTCCTCCACATTGTTGATTTTGCAGCCTTCACAGTACTCTGCCGTAAGGACTCTCTGCAGAGGCAAGAGAGCAGAGAGTCAGCTGAGTATATGCATCTCACTGCTGTCGGAACCAGACCTCCAAAATGGTGACTACAGAGAACACACTTCTTCACATTCATTCCACATTGGTTTTAACATAAAATGAGGCCTGTGCTAAAAGTTTTTTTTATATATGTTAAACTAAATGGAAATTGTCATGCTTATTTATGTAGCACTTTTTACAACAGGTGCTGTCACAAAGCAGCTTTACAGAAAAATCCGGGTCTGAATCTCCTGACTCCACTCCCCCAGTGGAGACAGTGGCAAGGAAAAACTCCCTAAGAGCAAGAGAAAGAAACCTTGAGAAGAACCAAGACTCAAAAGGGGAACCCATCCTCCTCCGGAACACACCGGATAGCAAAACAAGAACACAAGGGCAAAACGAACAGAGAATAAGGTTTTAACATCCGTGTAAAATATTAAAATACGGAAAAGCAGGAGAAGCAAAGGCTATGATTCCATAGTTTGAGTCTATGCAGCAGCATATTGTGCACTAAAATTAGCAAAACAAATGCCATATTTAAGTGCGCTCTATGGAGGATGTTTTAACTTCTTTTCACTTAGAAAATCTACAAAACAGAATTGTGAACAACGTTTAAACGTTTGCATGTTAAACATTTATTCTACTTTATATAACTGAATTAGGTAACTACAAACATATGAGCATTACTGAGATCCTGCTGGTGTGGGTTTCCTCTCTTTCAGTGAGTTTCACAATAGCAATTTGCGTCCTAATAGCTCCCCCATGTGGAAAATCTGATAAAACAGAGTTTTATAAAGACCTGTGGATATCCTATTTATCATTTAAATTGCAAGCTAGCATAAAAAGTAGTCCATTTTTTTAAATATGTAATTTATTTGCGTAATTGTGAAAAATCTACAAACTTCTGATGGACTGCATTTGGAATAAGGGGGTATTGTAAGCTTGACTTTTTGTCAATCCCTTTCTTGTTTTCTCAAGAACACTGAGCCAGTTGGGGTCTTAATCACGGCAGAAAGCAGTTCTCAGTGCGTACCTTGCTGGTCAGGCCCCAGAACACTTTGGGTACGACGATGAATTTAAAGTGCTTCAGTTCCTCAGCACATCTCTCAGAGTTCCTCCCCTCGTTCTCGAAATCCAGCTCTTGCGCTAACGTCCCTTTCAGGTCCTGAAAGAATCAGAAGAACTGGTAAGATGCACATTTTTAATCCAGCACTCTGAGAACCTCTGGCTCTCCAGTTACATCAGATAAGGATCAGGATAAGGATAAGTGATACTTTTTTGATCCCACAACTGGGGAAATTCCACCTCCACATTTAACCCATCCGTGAAGTGAAACACCACATACACACTAGTGAACACACACACACTAGGGGGCAGTGAGTACACTTGCCCAGAGCGGTGGGCAGCCCTATCCACGGCGCCCGGGGAGCAGTTGGGGGTTAGGTGTCTTGCTCAAGGACACCTCAGTCATGGACTGTCGGCCCTGGGGACCTGGGGTCTGTCACGGAGTCAGTTTCACATCAGCTTTGTTTGTTCCCTAAAGAAAACGACGGCACCATCACTCTACACATATAAAAATTATGGTTCTTCAAGGGTTCTTTAGTATAGAAAATGGCTCTAAATGGCTCTGCATGATTAAAGGGTTCTTTGTATAATTAAAGCGTTCTTCAGATTGACAGAATGTGTTGTATATAGTTCTATATAGCACCATAAAAGGTTCTTCTATTGTTATGATGTCAAGCTTGTAATAATACGACTTTTTAAATAGGTTCTATATAGAACCATCTACAGCACATTCCCCATCAATCTAAATAACCTTTTCACAATGCAAAGAACCCTTTAATCATGTAAAGGGTTCTTTGACTGCTCATGGTTCTATATGGAAACATTTTCTTTACCAAAGAAACTTGAAGAACGATCTTTTTTTTTTTTTTAAGTGTGTAGAAGTGTTCTTCACTCTGTAAATGCTTTGCACAGGTTAGTGTTCTCCGTAATTTAATAATAATAGTAATAATACACTTTACTAATAGAGCAAATTGAATATAAATAGCAGTGAATACAATTAATAATGTTAAAAACAAAAACATAAATAGCATGAAATAAAATACAAAAGAAAATTAAACATTTTAAAACATTCATTAAATTCTAAGAGGGGAAGCCCACTGATTTCTCCAAATGTTCTGGATAATTAAATATTTAAGATAAAAGATACAAAATAATGTAAATAGACGCTCTGTTCTAGATAAACTTACAGAGAACAGTTCACAGTGGTGGTGATGGGAACCAGACGTCCCCCTCTAAAAGCTCCTCACAGAAAGTTCCTACATGAACTGGTTCTGAATTCACTGCCTGATGACTGAGACGCTGTTTTATGAGAGTTTAGAGAACTTCAACTCCGTTCATGGTGGAGGGAGACATGCAGGGCGCTGTGCGGCAAAATAGTCCCCAAAGAAAACTCATTATTCCAGATTTTCCACTGTTTTCCATCATCAACATTCCATATGAACTCCGAAGACTCGTGTAGGTTCTCTGGTGGTTCTGGATGGTAAATAAAGTGTCTATATCTGTGTTGTAGTCATGGCGACGCCTGGTTCCCATCACCACCACTGTAAAGACGTCTGAACCAGTTCACACCAAACCCTCTGAATCTCTCTGTTCACACCTCACACACTGAAATATGAAGAAATTTTGAGAAATCCGTGGAATTATCACAAATTAATTATGTACATGATACATTAACTAATGGGTTAATCAGGTTGAAGCTTCTATTCTATGATTTCACTAGATGTGCATATTATATGCATTTAAATATTTGAAAGAAGTGTAATGGACTTAAACCCATTGTGTGTTGCTGAATGATTAAAGAATAAATATATTAGTTAAAGCATCTGATTATCAGTTTGTTTGCTAGGCTTATAGAAGCTCAGTTCGCAAATTAACTACATTTAAAAGAAGTTAAAGAAGCTCTCCGCCTTCAATTTTCATATTTAAGAAATTGGCAGTTCATGGTTTCACTTGGAAATCATTCATCAAAACGATGTGCCGTTTCTTGTGGAGTCCCTCAAGGTTCAGTCTTAGGGCCTTTGCTTTTCTCTTTGTACATGCTGCCGCGATGTGATGTCATTAGGAAGCATGGTATAAATTTTCATGGCTGTGCTGATGACACCCAGCTATACATCTCTGTTCCTTCTGAAGATCAAGACTCTGTAGACAGACTGACCAGCTGTGTGTCAGATGTTTCTCAGTGGATGTTGCAAAATTGTCTACAATTAAATCATGAAAAAACTGAAATTTTGATCGTTGGTAGAGAAACTCAGAGAAAGCTGCTGTATGAGAAACTCGGTTCTTTAGCTTCATAAACCAAACCTGTAGTAGAAAGCTGGGTGTGATCTTAGACTCTGAGTTCTGTTTAATCTGCATGTCAACAGTCACTAAAGCATCTTCTTATCAGTTGAGAAATGTCACTAAAGTTCGGCCGTTTCTCTCTCAGAGCGACGCAGAGAAACTTGTTCATACGTTTGTTCCAGCAGAGTTGATCACTGTAATGGTCTTCTTACTGGACTTCCTAAAAAAACTGTACATCCCTTACAGCTCGGACGAAACGCAGCAGCATCCTAACAAAAACACCACAGAGAGATCAGATCAGTCCTGCTTTAGAAGAGCTGCACTGGCTGCCTGGATCACTCAGGATAGAGTTCAAGGTTCTCCTGCTGGTCTTTAAAGCTCAAAATAACCTTAAAGCACCGCTTACATCACTGAGTGTCTGTCTGTTTATGTTCCAGCACGTAATCTAAGATCTGCAGACAGTGGCCTTCTACACATACCCTCTGTAAAACACAGAGAACATGGAGACTCGTTCAGTTATTCTGCTTCTACACTGCGGAGCTCAGTTCAGCTTTTATTAAACAGTCAAGCTCAGAGCTCAATTTTAATAAACACCTAAAAATGTATCTCTCAGTATTTCATTAAAACTCTACGTCTTGTGTTTTTTTATCTTCACATTTGATCTTTTTCATTTTCCCTTGATTCTGAATAAATACTAATGGTCTCCTGTATAACTGTGTTTTATCACCTGTCTGTGAAGCACTTTGAGCTGCAACCGGCATTAAAAGTGCTATATAAATAAAAAAGTTAATAATAATAATAATAATACTCATGTAGTGAACGCAAACTGGAGCAAAGCTGCATCTGTCTGGGTTGCAGAAAATAGAATTTATTCTTTAGTTGCTCAGAAATAATACAATCCAAATCAGTATATAAACCTGAAGCAGCGAGGAAGCTACTCGTAGTTGTCTGTTCATTACGCAATGCTGACCTGTGCTATTTTATCTCCAAACCGCCCGCAGTGAGAAAAGGGATTAATGATTACAGCTCAGCTTCTGCAGACCTGCCTGCCAAGTGCCAGTCCTTTAAAATCAAACAGAAATAACAGATCAGTACCGTATATATTAATGACTCAATGCTTCAGACACACCTTTAGGACCCATCGGAAGCCAAAGCTGGGGTGCATAAACTTGATTACGTCCAGCAGAATCTCTAGTGTCCTGATATCGCCATCAAAACGGTCCCTGAGGTCAATATACTGCACCTGGACAGAGTTCAGAAGTTAAAGTGCATTAGTACGTCAATCGGGGTTTAACGGTAAATCCAATACAAACACAGCACTGATAACTCCAGTCCCAGTGAACTATGACGTGATCAATCAGCGAAGACACCTTCAGTATCTGAAGGTCTTTAGCTTTACGCTGGAGCTACAGGGCTAATGTAGCTAACATTGTGACAAACCCGGTCCTGGAAAAACCCTGGCCTAAACTTTGTCACTTCTTTCTAAAATGCAGCGACTAAGCACAGCCAACACAACCATTAGACCTAGACCTTCAGTACAGACATACAGACAGACAGACGTACAGACAGACAGACAGATACTTTATTGATCCCGAAGGACATTTAGCAAGTACAAGACCCACCTCTATGATTTCTAATTTCTGCTAAATTCTTTCTAGTAGCATGTCACACCAATAGAAATGAACACTTTTTGTCTAATATAGATTAAAAACAAGCATTTAAAACTTGTAAAACACATTCTATGTGTTTTTATCTTAAGCTTGTAAAAGACATTATCATATATCTGAGCTTGTATGCATCAGTTTTACATTGACTCTTTCAGCAAAGAGCTCCGCACAGAGCTGCCGCCGCTGTTTTACATTCCTAACAACCCAAACCTGCTTAGACTAAGGCTCATGTTCACAGCCAGGGACGTATCTAGAACCTCTAGAAGAAGTTTTTTTCTAACTAAATTGGTCCCTGTCCATTGTAAATGGTTGGTTCCTAGGTCATTTCCTAATTATGGATGAAGAGTGGATTCATTTTCAATTTGGTGTTTCCTCAAATTTTCTCATATCCAATTCCACCCAGGTGCCAGCGCATCTTTTTCGAGCTGCCACCCTGCCCACCCAGAGGACAACTCTCTTGGACTCCCAGCCACAGACGGCTGTAGCATCACCAGGTACTGAACTAATGATCTCCTGATGACGGGGCCAACACTTAACCTCTTTTGCTCCAGGGCATGTTTTGGTTTGCCCATCTGAATTTACGTGACCGAACTGTAAGGCAAATTATTCAGTAGCTGGTGAACCGGTGGTTCCAAAGAGCTTCTGAGGCTATGATGGTTGTGCCATTCAGGAGCCCCACAACCCCTTTTAAAAAATGACAAACATGTATATTTTCAGTTCTCAGAAATCAAAGAGGCCATTATGGTTCTCCTCTGCTAAACTGTAAAGGGCTACAGGAACAGCACTGGGGAACACATAGCACTGTTTATTTATTATTATCATTATTATTATTATTATTATCTGTAAATATGGACAAATGTGAAGTGACAGTGTCAGAAACCACATTAGTCTATCAGAGTCAGTGGGGTAGAACCTTCCATCACTTGTTGGCTACATTAGCCTCGTAGCTCCAGTCTTGGCTGATCGTCTACATCAAACTCTTAAATAAGTGAGGAAAATATGAGTTCTCACACATTTGCGCACGTTAAATATGGGTTAATACATCACATGCACAACATTAAGCACACACTTTCACAGCCACAGGCGTCCCGTCATGCAGCTCTGCTTTGTGGACTTGGGCTAAACTGGCAGCAGCGACAGGCTCGTAGTCAAACGTCTTAAACATCTTATCTGGAGTGCTGCCGAAGTCTTCTAGGAATAAAGCGTCTACCTAGAACAGAGATCAAAGTCGAGGACAACAGGTGAACTCAGTCAGTACAACCGAGACCTCGAAGGGGCTCAAACCTGTGTAAAAATGAACAACACAGCTGCGTTAAACTCAAGCTGGCGATTCAACTGCATTCAATCTGGAATGTTCCGAATGTTCCGTATCGTTAGAGTCGATTAGAATGACACTCAATAAAGTTTGCGCTCATATTTTGAAAAAATAAAAACCTTACGCTTCTTTCAAATGTAAACAAAGCTGCATGGCGTATGGTTTTCATTAATAACAGCTACGGCCAGAAAAAAACTGCTCTGCTGAGGCGATTGACTCGCAGCTTCTCGCAGCTTCTCGCAGCTTCTCGCAGCTGCTCTACTGCAACCACTAAAACGGGAGATCTAAGCGGGCCGATTTCTCACCTCTGTTGTGGATGTTTGGCAGAAATCTAACACAACACTTCAAGAAACTGTTACGTTACACAATACTTCACTATATTATAATTTATTATCAGACTTCTGATCACTTGGAACAGAGAACAAAAGCTGGGAACACAATGATTTTTACTTCATATTTGGCTCTAAATCTAATTAAATGGGACTAACTTTGCGTTCTTTATAACGAAACATGTAGTTGGTCAGTGTCTACAAGCACTAATGATAAACACAATATGATCAGAAAAGCTTATTATATTGTATTGTAACATAATTTATTACAATAATGATAAAAACACCGATCAGGCATAACATTATGACCACCTCACTGTCCACTTTATCAGCTCCACTGACTGTATAGCTGCACTCTGTAGTTCTACAGTTACAGACTGTAGTCCATCTGTTTCTCTGATACTCTGTTACCCTGTTCTTCAGTGGTCAGGACCCCCATGGACCCTCACAGAGCAGGTACTATTTGGGTGGTGGGTCATTCTCAGCACTGCAGTAACACTGACGTGGTGGTGGTGTGTTAGTGTGTGTTGTGCTGGTGTGAGTGGATCAGACACAGCAGTGCTGCTGGAGTTTTTAAACACCTCAGTGTCGCTGCTGGACTGAGAATAGTCCACCAACCAAAAATATCCAGCCAACAGCATCCTGTGGGCAGCGTCCTGTGGGCAGCATCCTGTGACCACTGATGAAGGACTAGAGGATGACCAACACAAACTGTGCAGCAGCAGATGAGCTGTCATCTCTGACTTTACACCTACAAGGTGGACCGACAAGTGACAAGTGTCTAATAGAGTGGACACAGTGTTTAAAAACTCCAGCAGCACTGCTGTGTCTGATCTACTCAGACCAGCGCAGCACACACTAACACACCACCACCACGTCAGCGTTACTGCAGTGCTGAGAATGATGTAAATGCTTGTAAACACATTCATTGATCTCTGGGTAATAAATATAAGAGTGTCAGTGAGTGTGTTTACATGACCTCAACAATCCGATCATAATCAGATTTCTGCAGTTATCTGATTATTCAAATGGTCATCTAAACTCCAATCTAGACATCTGATTAAGAAATCTGATGAAGAGGCTGGATTTGAGCTCAGTGATCAGATTTCTCAGTGCTGTGAGCTCTGACTCGGATTTCTATCGGATTTCTCAGTCTGCGAATGCGCGAGATCAGACGGCGCATGTCGCGAGACGCAGCAAAACACTTTTGGAGTGACACTGAAACCAAACACCACATAAAGGATTTAAACATTCTTCATCTTCTAGATGGAAGTTCGTGTTTTCAGGTGAAGCGGCGCGATGTTTGAAAAAGTCTGAGCTTTACGTTACGTTTCCCTCGCATCTTCTTCTGTGAGTTTATTGGCTGGTTGTAAAGCAGAGATCTGATTACTGTCCCTGGAGTTTCCCCATTATCTGATTACTCATGTGCCTGTAAACGTATTGATCAGATTACTGACAAAATCGGATTTTCTGCAGTTATCGGACAATTAAGTGCATGCTAACGCACTAAATGCCCTCACCCTGCATTCCTCACCTCCTTGTACCTCCTGTTGAGGGCTCTGTCCTCCAGGACCTGCAGCGTGCGGATGTATTCTGGAGGCAGGAGGTGGTTGAAGGCGCAGAGGCCCTGTCCCAGTTTGATGTAAAGCCCTCCGTTCTGCACAGCTCCCACCACCATGCCACTCGCCGCCCGCTGGTGACACGCTGACATGGCAGCCGCGTACTCCGCACTGCTCTGGAGTAAAATGACACATTACACACATTTACTGAACATGAATTAAACAGGAAACAACCGTGCTGAATTCACCCTTCATCCTGACCGCAGCCGGTCAGTCACGGCAGGTTTGATGTCTGAGGTTTTAGTTTAGGACTAGAGCTACGAGGTTAATGTAGCAGCGCACTCGCCCCAAACCCTGTGCTGTTCAGTATCTGACAGTCCTGATTACGAGGTTTCTGACTCTGTGAGACTCACTGTCACCTATAAACACGGACTAAAAGGACATTAGCACAGCTAAACACAGCAGCAGCAGCTTAACGCCACAACTCTGTCTGCATTTAATTACTAACTGGCTAACTGTCCTGAATTTGGCCTGTACTTCAGCTGCGAATCGGCCGTCTGACCTGAATTTGGTCTGTACTTCAGCTGTGAATCGGCCGTCTGACCTGAATTTGGCCTGTACTTCAGCTGCGAATCGGCCGTCTGACTGGAATTTGGTCTGTACTTCAGCTGCGAATCGGCCGTCTGACTGGAATTTGGTCTGTACTTCAGCTGCGAATCGGCCGTCTGACCTGAATTTGGTCTGTACTTCAGCTGCGAATCGGCCGTCTGACCTGAATTTGGTCTGTACTTCAGCTGCGAATCGGCCGTCTGACCTGAATTTGGTCTGTACTTCAGCTGCGAATCGGCCGTCTGACCTGAATTTGGTCTGTACTTCAGCTGCGAATCGGCCGTCTGACCTGGAATTTGGTCTGTACTTCAGCTGCGATTCGGCCGTCTGACCTGAATTTGGCCTGTACTTCAGCTGCGAATCGGCCGTCTGACTGGAATTTGGCCTGTACTTCAGCTGCGAATCGGCCGTCTGACTGGAATTTGGTCTGTACTTCAGCTGCGAATCGGCCGTCTGACCTGAATTTGGTCTGTACTTCAGCTGCGAATCGGCCGTCTGACCTGAATTTGGTCTGTACTTCAGCTGCGAATCGGCCGTCTGACCTGAATTTGGTCTGTACTTCAGCTGCGAATCGGCCGTCTGACCTGAATTTGGTCTGTACTTCAGCTGCGAATCGGCCGTCTGACCTGAATTTGGTCTGTACTTCAGCTGCGAATCGGCCGTCTGACCTGAATTTGGTCTGTACTTCAGCTGCGAATCGGCCGTCTGACCTGGAATTTGGTCTGTACTTCAGCTGCGATTCGGCCGTCTGACCTGAATTTGGTCTGTACTTCAGCTGCGAATCGGCCGCCTGACCTGAATTTGGCCTGTACTTCAGCTGCGAATCGGCCGTCTGACCTGAATTTGGTCTGTACTTCAGCTGCGAATCGGCCGTCTGACCTGAATTTGGTCTGTACTTCAGCTGCGAATCGGCTGTCTGACCTGAATTTGGTCTGTACTTCAGCTGTGAATTGGCCGTCTGACCTGAATTTGGTCTGTACTTCAGCTGTGAATCGGCCGTCTGACCTGAATTTGGTCTGTACTTCAGTTGCTTATCGGCTGTTTGAACTGAATTTGGCCTGTACTTCAGCTGCGATTCGGCCGTCTGACCTGGAATTTGGTCTGTACTTCAGCTGTGAATCGGCCGTCTGACCTGGAATTTGGTCTGTACTTCAGCTGCGAATCGGCCGTCTGACCTGAATTTGGCCTGTACTTCAGCTGTGAATCGGCCGTCTGACCTGGAATTTGGTCTGTACTTCAGCTGTGAATCGGCCGTCTGACCTGAATTTGGTCTGTACTTCAGTTGCTTATCGGCCGTCTCACCTGGAATTTGGCCTGTACTTCAGCTGTGAATCGGCCGTCTGACCTGGAATTTGGTCTGTACTTCAGCTGTGAATCGGCCGTCTGACCTGGAATTTGGTCTGTACTTCAGCTGTGAATCAGCCGTCTGACCTGGAATTTGGCCTGTACTTCAGCTGCGAATCGGCCGTCTGACCTGGAATTTGGTCTGTACTTCAGTTGCTTATAGGCCGTTTGAACTGAATTTGGTCTGTAGCTTAGCTGCTATTTGGGTAAGCAGGGTAGAGATTTCCATCATTTGTTAGCTACATTAGCCTCACAGCTCCAGTGCTTAAACTAAAGAAGCAAATTTCAGACACACATTACTTGGCTTATCGATTTGAGTTTTCTCTGTAAGTATTTGAAACCTACTTCGTCCGTCCCGCGCAGAACGATACTGGACGTCCACCAGTAATCTACTGAAATCAGAAGTCCAACGTATAATGACCTGGTGGCAGAAAAATAACTAAAATGAGGATTCTCACTGGATCACTGTAGACTGTGTGTAATAAACACATTAATCCTAAGACGTTTGTTCCCATTTGTTTATGCACCTCTTTCATGAACAAATGCTGATAGGATTTAGGATGCAGTGAATGCAGTGTAATGAATGAAGCTTTGCTTCAACAGTAATATTAGAAGAAAACCTTGCATCTCCAAAATGGTAACTTTACAGGAGAAGTAAATGGAACCAGACTTTCTTCTAAGTCATTTTGGGTCATTGGGTCAAATTATGTCAAAAACTGAAAAATGTCAGTAACGTGCATTCATGTGCTCCTTCTGGTGTGGGTCCAGTATTAATATGGCTCTCCATATTAAAAACCAAGGTGTGTTCTTCCGTTGTGGCAGGGAGGTGCTCAAGTATTCGGCTATAGATGCTAGTGAAAAAACATGAAGTATGATATTCCATATGCTGAAAAATTTCCTTAGACAGTATGCTACACTCTGGGAAACAGCAGCATCAGTGACAGTTCACTCTACTGCGGCCTGATTAATTAACAGTAAAAGGCAATACAAGTACACACACACACACACACACACACACACACACACACATTTAAATATATATTACTTTAACAACCGGCCCACAAACTGTTCTCCACGGTTCCTGATACCGTACCTGCTCCAGGCTCTGACTGATTTGATTGGCTGCGGTGAAATTAAAGTCTAACAGAGAAAACGTTCTTTACCTGCAGAAGCGCCCGACTCCCTCCGCTAGTATCCTCATCCTCCGCTGGTCTTTGGGATCAGAGACAGCGTAACGCACCCCCACTACTAACGGCACGCCCACCGATGCGCCAATCAGCAGGTTTCTCAGCAGCCTGCGACTCCTTACCGCCCTGCAGGAACAAAAATGCACATCGGTATAGGAAAGCAGTGAGCACCATGATAAATGGCAGGGTATCAGCAGAGCGACAGTAAGGGGAGTCTGGCCTCTTCCTATTTCCCTCGTTATATCAAGAACAGGACTGCTGAACAGCAGAGGGCGTCCGTGAGCAAGTCCTCAATGAATGGGAGTAAATGGAGCTAAATGGTTAAACACGAAAAGTTAAAATAGCTTCTAATCACTCGCCCAGAACTTTGCTTCAATTTAAGAAGGTAAAAGGACGTTTTTCACTACAAAAAACAAAGTAACCTCACCTGTATGTTTCCTTTTTTCTATAGCAAACAGGTTTTGGGGCAGCAGGACGCTAAGATTACTGCTACTGAGAGCTGATTGGTTAGTGTTACTGCTACTGAGAGCTGATTGGTCAGCATTACTGCTACTGAGAGCTGATTGGTCAGCGTTACTGCTACTGAGAGCTGATTGGTTAGCGTTACTGCTACTGAGAGCTGATTGGTTAGTGTTACTGCTACTGAGAGCTGATTGGTTAGCGTTACTGCTACTGAGAGCTGATTGGTTAGCGTTACTGCTACTGAGAGCTGATTGGTTAGCGGTACTGCTACTGAGAGCTGATTGGTTAGCGGTACTGCTACTGAGAGCTGATTGGTTAGCGGTACTGCTACTGAGAGCTGATTGGTTAGCGTTACTGCTACTGAGAGCTGATTGGTTAGCGTTACTGCTACTGAGAGCTGATTGGTTAGCGTTACTGCTACTGAGAGCTGATTGGTCAGCGTTACTGCTACTGAGAGCTGATTGGTTAGCGTTACTGCTACTGAGAGCTGATTGGTTAGCGTTACTGCTACTGAGTGCTGATTGGTTAGCGTTACTGCTACTGAGAGCTGATTGGTTAGAGTTACTGCTACTGAGAGCTGATTGGTTAGCGTTACTGCTACTGAGAGCTGATTGGTTAGCGTTACTGCTACTGAGAGCTGATTGGTTAGCGGTACTGCTACTGAGAGCTGATTGGTTAGCGGTACTGCTACTGAGAGCTGATTGGTCACCGTTACTGCTACTGAGAGCTGATCGTGTGCATTTGTGGAAAGGCAGGAAAATGTGCGACCTCCTGTACTGAAGGCCTACCTGTGTGAGCTGAGGGGCCTGCGGAGCAGCACCTGGTGGTTTATGGGACTCGAACACTTCTGGAGCAGCGCCAAGTGACGCCGGCACAACCGTAACTGAAAACATACAGAGAGACGGCAGTTAGAAACTGTTTGCATTTTTTTGTTCATTACTTATTCAGTCCAATTAACGTCCCCAGGGGGCAGGTTTAATAAGAGAGGCGCTAATTACGGACAGTGCAGTGACACTTCGCTCTGGTGGGGACGGCCAATTAGGACGTATTAGGCTGAAATAATCACTCATTCAAGATTTTGACTTAGTAACTTAAAACAAGGACAATGTCTTAAAAAATGTCATTTGTCAAGAAAGTATTATTTTACAGTTCAAGGCGTACAGTTATCGAACGTACCTTCAGAAATCAAAACTCAAAATCAACCCAAAGTTTTTAGTGTAAAAGTGAAACACTGGTTTAAACAGAACCAAAACCTTGCGAACAAGTCTGGACCGATATACAGTATAAAGACTCATTCATACACAAATGTAATCATCAAATGGACACGCCTCCTTTATGTATTTTATGCATGTGTTTATTTATATACACTGTGCTGTTTATTTGTTTTGTTTTATTTAAAAGCCTAAGCTGAGACTGGAAACTTCCTTTAGCTAGACGCACTACATGCATTACATGTGCTGCAGTTTATGGAACGTTTTTCTTGTCCCTGCAAGCAAACAAAAAAGAATAAATAAATAATACATAGAAATATGTCATCGGTTTAATATATCATAATAATAATATCATGATTATTTTGAGAAAGTGAGGCATTACTTGACATAAGAAGTCAGAAAATAAGTGATTATTATAAGGTGTGTTTTCTGGTAATGAGACCACATCTGGCCCATGGAGATCCAGGCACAGACGGTTGCTTCACTTTTTATAAAAGCAACAAAAATCCACGTTTCACTGTTTGCAGTAATTACATGTCAAAAGAAAAACTCAAATGGGCGCCGCGAAGCTGGTTTAACACGGTGAAACACTGGCTGCTTGAAACCGTCAGAAAGCCAAACTTTTTTGTTTTGAGGTAAAACGTCCTGCAACTCACTCGAAACTCAGCTGCACACGTGTCAACGTCATGAAACAGGTTTCAAGGCAAATCAAAGCAGCACTAATGCACCAGGTGTTCACGTCGACCGCCACACTTTTCAAGTGAGGGCGTTCACTGGATCAATGGACAAGAAAATAAAGCAGAAGACGGTTATTGCGTGGCTGAAAATACTTTGTTACCCCCTTTTACCCTGTTCTTCAGTGGTCAGGACCCCCATGGACCCTCACAGAGCAGGTACTATTTGGGAGGTGGATCATTCTCAGCACTGCAGTAACACTGACGTGGTGGTGTGTTAGTTTGTGTTGTGCTGGTCTGAGTGGATCAGACACAGCAGTGCTGCTGGAGTTTTTAAACACTGTGTCCACTCACTGTCCACTCTATTAGACACTCCTACCTGGTCGGTCCACCTTGTAGATGTAAAGTCAGAGACGACAGCTCATCTGCTGCTGCAGTTTAAGTTGGTCATCCTCTAGTCCTTCATCAGTGGTCACAGGACGCTGCCCACAGGACGCCGCCCACAGGACGCTGCCCACAGGACGCTGTCGGCTGGATATTATTGGTTCTCAGTCCAGCAGCGACACTGAGGTGTTTAAAACTCCAGCAGCACTGCTGTGTCTGATCCACTCAGACCAGCACAACACACACTAACACATCACCACCACGTTAGTGTTACTGCAGTGCTGAGAATGACCCACCACCCAAACAGTACCTGTGAGGGTCCATGGGGGTCCTGACCACTGAAGAACAGGGTAACAGAGTATCAGAGAAACAGATGGACTACAGTCTGTAACTGTAGAACTACAGAGAGCAGCTATACAGTAAGTGGAGCTGATAAAGTGGACAGTGAGTGTAGAAACGAGGACCTGATTGGTGTTTAGTTTTCTAAAATATTTTTTGAGTATTTAAAAAAAAAAACTCAACGACTTTATTTGTATATCACTCGGCCTTTTTGGCCCTCGGCCCACCACAAACACTGCACCTTCACCCCCTCGAGACCAAAAGAGCTTGGGCACCCCTTCAGTAGACCAACCAGAACTGGTTCTGTGGTTGATCACACTAAACAGAGCAGCTGGACATGAAAGGGTTACCGATAATCCGATTATCTCCTCTCGGACCATCGAGAAGGAGAAAGCGCTGCTCTCCTCCTCATGTTTGTGATGTCACTCAGAGGTTCAAGGGCTTCGTGGGGAAACGAACAGGGCGAAAAGGCTCTCCAGGGGAACAATAACAGCTGTCGACCGGTACAAAAACAACTCGTCTGGTAATGGCGAGGTCGTGTTTTGACAAGCCCCTCTGATGAGGTGGGTGGTCAGGAGGTGGGGGGGGTGCATGTTCACTCCAAGGTCGTACAGAGTGGATGATTCAGCGGCGTCAACATCGAGAACGGAGCGTCTCGAACCAGCTTCATCACTCAGCAGCTCTCAGTGTCGCGGCCTTCACTCGGCCTTCAGCCTCCACCTGACCACTGACTCACCATGAGCAGTAAACATTTAATAATAACGACAACAACAATGTTATTATTATTATTATTATTAATAATAATAAACACATAATTATCCGTAAACGGATTGGCACCTTCATAACCAGACTGCCCGTCTCTGAATGTTCCACATGGTTCTTTATGTAAGGCAATGACTAAAGTACTTAAAACTGCAGTTTTCACTTTTTATTTCACTTTTTATTTTATTGCTATTTTCATTTCTTAAATGTATTTTAAATTTCTATTATTTTTTTATTGCCACAGCTACTCATGTTTGTCATTTTACTACGACATCTGCTTTTTCACGTTGTCTGTTGTTAACTGCTCTTCTTTTTACATTTACGGCATTTGGCTGACACTCTTATCCAGAGCGACTTACAATTTGATCATTTTATATAGGCAGGCCAAGGTGGTGTTAGGAGTCTTGCCCAAGGACTCTTATTGGTATAGTGTAGGGTGTTTGCCCTGGTGGGGGATTGAACCCCAGTCTACAGTGTAGAAGGCAGAGGTGTTACCCACTACACTAACCAACCCTCTTTTTTTCCTGCTTTTAAATTCACGTATTTAAACGCACACCTTTTCATCGCGTTTGTCTTTTAACCCTCTGTGAAGCGCTGGGAGCTGCACTTATGTCCAAAAGGTGCTCTACAAATAAAGCATATTCTCTTTCATATATATATATATATCTGTTGTTGGAACAAAACCTCATCTCAATTTCTTTCACATAATTTGAAAATGTATGTGAAATGCATCTTTACACTGTGTACAAATTTCATGATGAATGGACCAAAAATGACCTGGAAAGACGTCTGGTTCCATTGACTTACATTAAGAGACCCTTATTAGTCCCACAGCGGGGAAACTTCACCTCCGCATTTAACCCATCCGTGCACTGAAACACCACATAGACACTAGTGAGCGCACACACACACACACACACACACACACACACACACACACACACACAAGGGGGCAGTGGGCAGCCCAATCCGCAGCACCGGGGAGCAGTTGGGGGTTAGGTGTCTTGCTCAAGGGCACCTCAGTCATGTGCTGTCGGCTCTGGGGATCGAACCGGCGACCTTCCGGTCAGAGGGCTGGTTCCCTGACCTCCAGCCCACGACTGCCCCCATATCAAAAGTACAGTAGGTTTTGTCCTTCTGTCCTTCTTTTGTCTCCTGTAAAGTTACCATTTTGGAGATGCGAGGTTTTGATCTGACGACAGCGAGATTCATATATATATATAATAACACATCATTAAATCTCTATTATTTCTGTAATAATGCTAATAATAATAAGGAGCACACTAAAAGCAGCGCTCGACACTGCCGCCCGCCACGTTTCACATATCGGTCACTAAAACTGGTTCATTTGATCATAAACGCAACACACAGTTGTGTGCAAAAGTTTAAGCGCCCCTGGTCAAATTCCACACATCTGTTGATTTAGTGAAACTAAGTGAACAGGATTTCTACAGACGCACTTCTACACACTCTAACACACACTTACCGTTTATTCACTGAGTTTAACACACTGGGCAAACGTAAAGCGTAAAATCTGGCCTGTGTTCAAATGTGGAATTCAATCAATCAATCAATCAATCAATCAATCAATAAGGAAATAAATAAAGAGAACTAGAATTTTCAGAAACCTGCCTGAGGGGGACGCGTTAACCTCTCCCACCACGGAAAATCAGCAAAAACATGCACTTTGGACCGGGCACTCTCTCGGGCTGCCGCGGTGTTCTGAGCGTGAAGTGGTTCTGATCCACAGAGGCGCCGAACACTCGCTCATCCCAGCTCGGCTCAGTCTCGTCCGCCCGGAACGTCTTTCTAGCCCAACCTGCGCGGAGCCCCTGAGGCGACACTGGGACCATTCTTTAATAAGACCTGGCCTCAGATAACTAAATCAAGGCCACGCGATAGTATAATGAGGTCACAAGTTAAGATTCTCTTAATATATTATGAGAATACATTCATTTGTGGCCTGAATATAAGTGTGACATCAACATAGTAAGTTGTGGCCTCTAAATAATAAAAGCGTAATAATAAATAATAAAAGTATAATAAATTGTGGCCATAATATAGTAAGTTGTGGCCTCAGTATAGCTTAATAATATAGTAAATTGTTCCTCAGACAGTCAGTGAGAGGATCCACGGCTGGAGAACCTCAGTTCCTCAGACAGTCAGTGAGAGGATCCACTGCTGGAGAACCTCAGTTTCTCAGACAGTCAGTGAGAGGATCCACTGCTGGAGAACCTCAGTTCCTCAGACAGTCAGTGAGAGGATCCACTGCTGGAGAACCTCAGTTCCTCAGACAGTCAGTCAGAGGATCCACTGCTGGAGAACCTCAGTTTCTCAGACAGTCAGTGAGAGGATCCACTGCTGGAGAACCTCAGTTCCTCAGACAGTCAGTGAGAGGATCCACTGCTGGAGATCCTCAGTTTCTCAGACAGTCAATGAGAGGATCCACTGCTGGAGAACCTCAGTTTCTCAGACTGTCAGTGAGAGGATCCACTGCTGGAGAACCTCAGTTCCTCAGACAGTCTGAGAGGATCCATCTGCACATCTTTATGTGCCCCGCTGCTGCTGTGAGTCGGTTCTGCTGTGTCCGAGCTCAGCGCGTCACCCAGGAAGGTCACAGTTCAGCAGCGTTAGCTTAGCTTAGCCTATCCCGCCAGAGAAACCCAGCCAGTTAGCCGAGCCGAGCCGGTTCAGTCCAAACTTACTGAAATGAGCCGTTTAACCGGGCCGCTTATAAAGCCGGAGCCTTTACCGTGCGGAACGGGTCTCCTGCCATCCTCCCCCGTCAAAGCGCCGAGCTATTCCGAGCCGAAACGACCTCTCGCTGCCGCCGGGACTCGTTAGCTTCTCGCCGGTGCTGCGTCAAAAATCGCCACCAAACAGAAGCGCTTTCCGGCGGCGGCATCATCTGACGGAGCACCGCGGCCAAGCTGCGTTAAAGCGCTCCTGAACTGCGAGGCTCTGATGGTTTATTTCTGAAACAGACCTCCCAGAAAAAAAATTATTTATATATATGTATATATAAAACTCTATTAGACTATTTTTAATATTTTAGTTAAGTTTTAACAGTTTAGTTTATTTTTAGTTTTTTTTTACTTGTGGATTTTTATTTCTATTGTTATTAGAATCATGTATTTTATATTTTTTTTATCATTGCATTTGTTGTTGTTGTTATTATTCTTGCTCTCTTTGTATTGTTCTCTATTTAATTTTTTTTCTTATCCTGCCTTTTAGTTTTATTTGTTAGTTTCATTTGTCTTAAAATTTGCTGAAGTTTCTTTGTGTTCAGTTTTTTTTTATAATACCTTTTTTGGTATTTGCTATTTATTTTCACTGTTATACTTTTAATATCATAACTTATATTTATTTGCTCATTACAACTCGTTGTTTTTATATAACTCTTGGCCACATTGTAAACGAAGATCGCCCTCAATGTACTCTGTATTTGTTTAAATACAGTTTGATTAATTGATAATTAACTAATTGTAAGAAACGTTTAAAATTCCGGATGAACTTGAACGCGGCTCTGTCGCTTATAGTGGAGTTTTGGCGCCCTCTAGCGGACAAACGAGAGACGGCAGCTGTCGAGCAAAGGGAGCATGAAGGACAGCGTGAAAGCTCGAGTTTTTACATAAAATAGAACTTTTTATTGCCTAAAGGAGCCATAAAACCCCCAACTGGCAGAGAAATACTGATAAATAATCGTATATAAAGGACCAGCTTGGACAAACCAGATGGAATAAGTGATTTTACTTTGATATTAAAGCTCATGTTTACAGGCTACAGGGCATTTTAAAAACAAATGATTCCATCAGTCTGATCCTCCACTGATTGTCCTGCTACCAGAAAGACATTTTTAGTGCAGCTAGGACGGTCCAGCTGTGCATCAGCCATAAGTTTGCTATTTTGGGGTAGATTATATCTTGTTAAGGGCAGCACAGTGGGTAGCACTGTCGCCTCACAGCGAGGAGGGTCTGGGTTTGATTCCCCGGCCAGGTTACCGGGGTCCTCTCTGTGTGGAGTTTGCATGTTCTCCCCGTGTCTGCGTGGGTTTCCTCCGTGTTCTCTGGTTTCCTCCCGCATTCCAAAGACATGCAGTCAGGCCAATTGGACGTGCTAAATTGCCTCTGAGTATGAGTGACTGTCTGTCTGCCCTGCGATGGACTGGCGACCTGTCCAGGGTGTATCCTGCCTTCCACCCGATGACCGCTGGGATAGGCTCCAGTATCCCCCCGAGACCCTGAGGGAGAAGCAGCTTTGAAAACGGATGGATGGATATATCTTTTTGACTGGTGGCTGCTTTTGTCATTAACTTCACAGCAGCTCAGCAGCTGAAGCCTTTATCATGTGGTGTTTCTGTTATTCTGTCCATATCCTGCAAATTAACAACTTCAGTCATACTGTAGTTACATTATATACTTTATTATGAAGCAAGTTGTGAGGCTTATTTTTCAAAAATTCCAGATTATTCAGTCGTTGAGAGAGATTCTGAAAGGGGTTTGATGTGAAGCGGTTCAGACGTCTTTACAGTGGTGGTGATGGGAACCAGGCGTCGCCATGACTACAACACAGATATAGACACTTTATTTACCATCCAGAACCACCAGAGAACCTACACGAGTCTTCTGAGCTCATATGGAATGTTGATGATGGAAAACAGTGGAAAATCTGGAATACTGAGTTTTCTTTGGGGACTATTTTGCCGCACAGCGCCCTGCATGTCTCCCTCCACCATGAATGGAGTTGAAGTTCTCTAAACTCTCATAAAACAGCGTCTCAGTCATCAGGCAGTCAATTCAGAACCAGTTCAGGGGGACGTCTGGTTCCTATCACAGTTGACCAGGGCAGATCTAGCAGGGCGGAAATTTCGCTGACTTGAGGCAGAGGAGGCATCCTATGACAGCGCCACGTTTAAAGTCACTAAGCTCTTCAGGGAGAACTGCGAGGCTATGCGCTTGATTCTGTCCACCTGTTAGTAATGGGTGTGGCTGAAACACCTGAGCTCAACAATAAGGAGGTGTGTCCACATACTTTTGGCCACATAGCGTGTTGTATTATGATTTGAACTGTTGGGCACGAAGTCTTCAGCTGCACCTTTTGCGTTTTGCTGAGGTGCAGACTCACACCTGTCCATGCAGGACATATAAACCGACTGTAAACAGAATAATTAACTGCACTGTGTGATTCATTATGTAATTACTTTTGGATAAAATGAAGATGATTATAAAACGAAGAT
This sequence comes from Pygocentrus nattereri, assembly GCF_015220715.1. Taxonomy (NCBI): domain Eukaryota; kingdom Metazoa; phylum Chordata; class Actinopteri; order Characiformes; family Serrasalmidae; genus Pygocentrus; species Pygocentrus nattereri. The sequence continues at coordinate 25,854,898 of NC_051237.1, read as the reverse complement.
GATCACTCTACGTCTACGGGTTAAATAAAGATACAACATGACGAAACCTTTTTGTAAAAAGTCTTTATTATTTAAAGAATATAAATCTACAAAGTGAGTATTGAATAATCACTCATAAAACTGCTGTATAAAACAAAATTGCTGTATTACAAATTGAATAGATAATGCTGTATAAAAGGCTTTACATGCACTATAATGACATTCAGAGCACCTACTTCACTGTGGAAATCAATAACACTGCCCCACCGGCGCGCTGCCCGCCGGACTCCACCGGCGCTGCCCACGCCAGAACACATCGTTTCCATAACACAAAACGCACAGGAGTAACATACGCACTGCTAACATGACGCATACAGATTCCCCAAAACATAGAAAAGTAACCTGCACACAAAAGAACAACAAACACAAGATTGTTCATGTCCACAAACACAAAACAAAACCTCGGATCTTCAAATCGGTCACTTTACAGGAGAAGGAAAAAACCTACTTCACTTTTAATGGAAGTCAATGGAACCAGACGTCTTTCCAAGCCGTTTTGGGGCGTTTCTTTTGGTCCGTTCATCATGAAATTTACACACAATGTAAAGACCTACAGGTCCTTTCAAATGATATCAAAAACTGAAAAATGTCAAAAAAGGAGATACGAGGTTTTGTTCCGACTGCAGCGATAAGATACGATAAAAAGAATTACAATGAAGGTTTGAGTGACATGTGGGAGGATCACAGATTGCACTTCTGTTTTTAACGGCGACTGGATTTTCTCCACAACACGAACCTCGTACAGCGCCAGACAAACGAACCCCTGCGCCAGGTCCCATAAAACAGCTTAAAGAAAAGTTCACTTCGGAAAACCCGTAAAGAAAATAGCCGACCGTCTCCTGCAAGGGTGCGAACACCCCTGATAAACCGCGTGTACTGTTGACTTTCTGTGTGAAAAGACACGTCCTCCAGAGGGCACACTTACAAGCTTCCGCAGGTTTAAGGCACAATTCCTACTTATTTGCCGACACATTTTGTTTTATTCCCCCCCAGTGTGTTAAATTCAGTAAATAAACAGTAACTGCGTATTAAAACGTGCAGCAGTGAGTCTCTGTAGAGGACGTGTAACGTATTTACACTCAGAAAATAAAAAAAATATGTGGGTGCCCAAACTTTTGCACACGCCTGTATAACCCATTTTCTGGGTATTTAATTAAAAATTTAAAAATTAAAAACACAGCAAATTCATTTTCATTTTTTCCCCAACCACTCCTTATCCCTTAGAATTAAACAGGCTTTTTTTGTTACTGTGACTTTAAGACATATCTATACATGATTTATATATATGTAAATGAGCTCTGTTCTTATTGGCTGTCCTGTACTATTCCTCTTAAAAAAAAAAAAAAAAACCCAAACAATACTAAACCAGACAGGCTGAAATACTACTCACAACTTCAGCATGAATGGGCGGGGCTAAACCGCCATAGGTTGAACAGGCTTAAACCCATTTACCCTCACAAAAACAGTTTCAGAGCAAGCTGTTTTTTGAAGTTTAGTTTCCACATATGGACTGTACGGATTGAAGAGTGAACAGAATTGAACAAATGTTGATAATGTTTACATATTACATACGTTCCTCAGCGAGAAACAGTAGGTTTTCCACGATATGGGCCCTTTAAAGGTGACCGATTCGCATGAGGGAACCGTTTTAGCTGTTTTTAGCAGCTAACGCTACAGTTTTGTCGTGGCAAACTCTTAAAGTCGACTAGAAAAGGACGTCCAGACTCCCGCCTTTCTGATGATGGCGACTTCTACACTTAGAAATTGAACAACTGAAATGAAAACATTACACAAAAGTGTGTGTTTAATCTTGTTAAACGGACAGAGCTTAGCTGCAGGCATTAGCACAAAAGTGCTAGCTTGCTCGCTAACCATCTCCATAGCAACAGTCGATCTTCTACTCAAGGACAGCTGATAATCTGAGAAAACTACAGGACGAAGGCATTTAGGATCTCAGGGGCCGCAATACAACAATATCTTAACAGCTAGGACTGAATTTAGTTCAGTAGCTATTCCAGAATATCAGCTCCTCTTTTCACCGTCTCAGCATGAACTCCAGATCAGAAAACAGCATCACACAAACATCCTGACTAGACTAAACCTCCTAAATCCTGTCCTAACTTTAGGATGAAGCCCAACAGGGTCCGAACTTCTGTTTAAGGCCCATTTCTCTGGTTCTGAGGCGGCTGAGTCAGACGGCGTAGTTCACTACCAGCATAATGAGCTCCATTTATTTCTACTGTAAAACGTGGCTTTCACTGGGAGATGATTTTTTGTGAAAAATCTGATCAGATCTTAATTTAGGACTAAAGATAAATAAGCTTCTGCTGAAGATCTGAGATCCTTTAGGGATCATATAACAGTAATAACTCAAGGTGGTTTATGCAACCAGGCGCAGACGTTAGTGACCCTACACACCTTCACACTGTACACAAATATATTTGGAACGATTCTTCAACAATCTGACAGATTAAAATGTCATTTTTCTCTGCCTGCATATCTGTTTAGGTCCATTTTCAAGGTCCAGATCAGAGAAAGTTCATGTTTCACCTCAGTTTTGACACTGAGCGTGTGGCTAACGTTGTTAGCATTAGCCCCCTGAAAATGAGGCTACAACTGCAGCTTTGCTGAACAAAAAAAGGCTTGAATCGACCTCAGGAAAGTCCACATCTGCGCTCATATCTTACAATACGAATTTCTGCGAACTCTGAGACCATCTACGCTCATATAATCATGACAGAGACGTTTATTGGACGGGATTTGAGCGCTCTGAATGCTTAGCATGCTAATTAGCAGGCATTTTCTGGAAAGTAAAGCCAGACAAGTCAGCATTTAGTCCCAGAAATGATTTAGGTTTAGATTTTTTCTGCAGAAACTGACTAATATCCTGGACTTTCATGGCTTTACAAAGTATATTTATGCTAATCTTTGCTATTTTACACTTATTTTACAGGTTTTCTCCTCATCAACAGAGCAAAATGCAGTTATCAGCTCCACTCAGCTGAACTACAACGTGATTTTACATTGAGCTAGATTTATTATAAAAGTCTCAAATACTGTACACTTCTGAAAAAGACGGTTCTTCAAGTGTTCCTTAGCAAAGGGAGTGGTTTCTGTCTTTTTGCATGGTGAAATAGATTGATGGAGAATGTGCTGTACGCTCACTGCCACTTTATTAGGTTCAGTTGCTCGTTAACACAAATAGCTAATCAGCCAATCACACAGCCGCAACTCAGTGCATTTAGGCGTGTAGAGGTGGTCAAGAAGACATGCTGAAGTGCAGGCCGAGCATCAGAACGGGGAAGAAAGGGGATTTAAGGGGCTTTGAACGTGGCGTGGTTGTTGGTGCCAGACGGGCTGGTCTGAGTATTTCAGAAACTGCTGATCTGCTGGGATTTTCACGCTCAACCATCTCTAGGGTTTACAGAGAACGGTCCGAAAAAGAGGAAACATCCAGTGAGCGGTCAGTTGTGTGGACGAAAATGCCTTGTTGCTGTGAGAGGTCAGAGGAGAATGGGCAGACTGGTAACTCAAATAACCAACCAGAATCTCTGAGGAACGTTTCCAACACCTTGTTGAAAGTCTGCCACGAAGAATTAAGGCAGTTCTGAAGGCAAAAGGGGGACCTAATAAAGTGGCCAGTGAGTGTATATGGCTGTATATAGCACTAAAACAGGTTCTTCTATTGTTACAAGCTTGACATCTTCGCAAAACCCTTTTTGGTGCTCTATAGAACCATGTACAACACTCTCCATGAATCTGAAGAAACTTCACCATGCAAAGAACCAAAAGTTCTAAATTGCACCAAAAAGGGTTCTGCTATTGTCATGAGCTCAAGCGTGTGACAGTACAAGAACCCTTTAATCTTGTAAAGGGTTCTTTGAGTGTTCCTGGTTCTACATAGAACCATTTTCTTTACTAAAGAACCCCTGAAGGACTGCCTTTTTTGAGAGCATAGATCTCAGGAATGTTATAAGCTGTATTATTATCCAATGCTTTCATTTTTTCACTTTCTATATAGAACTTTTTCTACATAGAATTATTCACTTCCAACACTGAGGTAAATCAACACTTCTGCAGTTTTCTTTCTATTCTTGTTCCTAAATACAGATAAAGCCACCACTCATTCTGGAAAAAAATGTCTTGTGACCTCGCACAAGATGTAAAAAAGCTTTTCTTTAGCGCAGGTGACTGATAAATACTCAAAACAAGTGTAAACATTGAGCAGAAATTGAACATTCGATACCCCGGCAGGGCGAGTAACAGAAAAGCCCGACTGCATATGTAAAAGAATTAAAAACAGCAATCAGATAAAAAAAAAAAGCAAGGATTGCATTCAAATATTATAAAAGGTTCTAGACGAGAGAAGAAAAGGATGTAAACTAGAGAAAATGAAATGAGATGATGCTGGTAGCTAAAAGGCTAAAAGGCTTTCAGTTGACGGCAATATATTCATAAACATCAATATATAAGCTTTAAAATGAAAGTACTGAAATTGCATAATCGTTTATGTTGTACTGACTGAAATTTACAGGAAAAATCACAATCTGCATTAGCAGTTCCAGCCCGGAGTCCAGGCTACAGCGCACAGAGCCGAGTGCTGTGTGGATGTCCGGGCGTGGCCTGAAATCACTGCCGCAAGCACAAACCATAAGAGCTTTCAGCTTCATCAGCAAGTCTGAAAGCATCCATCAGATCTGGCTCATAGTCAGCAAGTGAGAACACACCAAGGGTGGGCAATATGGTGCAAACATCACAATGTGTATCACGATATTTAGTTTGTTGGTTTGATACAATGCACCAGCAGTCATCCAGACTCTTAAAAGCTATGATAATTATGATATTTTTTGCTTGAGCTACATACAGTTGAAGAAACAGCTCACCGAAAAATTTACTTTCCTCAGATTCCCCACGTGCCTCAGTTATAATTGAACAGCCAAGACATGTTTGGTGTCTGAAGTTTGCTTTGCTGAAGATATGGGGCAGCTGTAGCTCACAATTAATTAAAGTCTATTAGGGCTGTCACGATTCTTGATTAAAGTCAATTACTGGAAAAAAAAACAGCTTAGTGATTAGTCTGCAATTTAAATGGTAAACAGGCGTTCCGCAGGTCATCCACAGGTTTTAAGCCATGTTTGGCAGTCTCAATATTCTCCACAAGAGGGAGCTTTTAGCACTCAAGTCACTTTTGAGTGCGTCATTGAAAGAGAGGAAACCTGCACCAGCAGGAAGTCACCTAAAAACTATGGACAATCAATACAAAATCAATACAAACTGCATGTATATGAAGGAAGAAGCTTCCTTTTTACCTGGACGTTTTCCTGAGTCTGATATCATTTTAAAGCAGTTAAAAACACAAGCACTGCTCACTGCTGCTCATCTCACGTGATGCTGGCTGTCATGGTAACGTCTACACAAAGCGGTTCTCTTTGCATATGTGTGGAACAGGTTACTTACAGTGAGCATGTAAACAGATTTTTCCCTCAGACTGTTGAGTAGCATGAGAATAAACATCTCAGTCTTAATCTGTATTCAGAATGTATTTAACTGGATTGGAAAAAATCTTTGCACGTAATCACAGCCATGGCTCTAGCGCCCAAACTAAAAGAGGAAAATTCTGACACTACACATGTGCTGGCTGACTGACCACATTTGGGGAAAGGTGTAAACTGGGGAGGTTGAAATCTTTCACTGAAACAGACAAAATCTCAGGGGCTCCAATGCGGTGCAGCTGTCCGATTAACCTTATGCTCCATGCAGTTGTTCAGTAAGGTACTGACCACACACATCATACCAATAGAAAAGACTAATGTGATGAAATGTACCACAATAATGATGAAATGTCATATTGCCCACCCCTACAACACACCAGTATGTCTGCAGATACATTGTAAAGGCAGTGCTTTGGTGAACGAAGCTAATACAGGCAAAAATGTGAAGAAAAGCATCAATACACAGAAGATATGAACAGAGTAGAAATGCTCAAGCTTTTGAAATGACCTTGCCTGAACGGAACTGCTAAAGCCTTCCAGCTTCACGAGAATAAAAACATAGCTGGCCGCAGAACACGCAGTACAGACTTCTTTCTCAATTAGGAGGATTATGTAAGTGGAGTTCAGTGGAACTGGCAGGAAATCTGTAAATCTGCATAACGCTGAGTGATCAGACGACAGCAGAGCCACACCTCAGATATAAATGATTCCAGATGCTGAAAGGCTTAAAGCATGAGACAAGAGCGTCTCTCACAGCTGTGTGGGGGAACTAGCCAAGGAAACTCAAACCAGAGTTTGATCTGTAACTCTTACCCTCCTCCCATTACAGAAAAAAACGTGCACATGGATAAAGCATGTGCATACGATACATTCAAATCAGTGGTGAGGTCGATACTGCACGATTATATGTAATACTGATGTGGGATTCATAAAGCAGCACTGCGTTCACTGGAAAAAGAGAGCACTGATTCAAACACGTACATCGTTTCCACATGAATAAAATATATTACACAAACATAATTACCGCCAAAAACTCAGCGTTTATATCAATAACAGTGATAACTAGAACAGAAGCTTCTAAAGAGTGAAAGCTGTAGACTGTTTAAGTTAACTGGGTTTATATAGCACCAAATCAGGTTAATGGGTTGTTTATGATGTCGTTTGGCTTATTTTCATTGCGTGGTTGCCATGGTATTCCAGGTGGTCGCATTGATGTTGCTGGTTGGTTTCCGTGGTTTTCTGGGTAGTTGTTAGCTTGCTGCTAAGTGGTTGCTTTTGTTCTGAGGGTAGTTGCTATGGTTCCTCAAGTGGTTGCTAGGGTGTTGCTATGGAGTTGCCATTTGGTTTCTGTGGTTTTATGGGTAGTTGTTAGCTTGTTTCTAAGTAATTGCTATGGTTCTGCAGGTGGTAGTTATAGTACCTCAAGGGGTAGTTAGGGTGACACCAGGCAGTTGGTGTTGCTATGGTGGTTTCAGCAGTTTTCTGAGTGGTTGCTAGCTTGTTGCTAAATGGTTTCTATGGTTCTGCAGGTGGTTGCTATGGTATCTCAAGGGGTTGCTAGGGTGTTGCTAGGCACTTGCTATGGTGTTGGTAGTTTGATTCTGTGGTTTTCTGGGTGGTTGTTAGCTTGTTTTATTCTGTAGGTGATCGTTATGATACCTGAAGTCTGATGCTAGGGTGTTGCTAGGCAGTTACTATGATGTTGCTAGTTGGTTTCTGTGGTTTTCTGGGTGGTTGTTAACTTGTTGCTAAGTGGTTGCTATGGTACCTCCAGTGGTTGTTTGAGTGTTGCTAGGCAGTTGCTATGGTGTTGTTAAGCACTTAATTTGATATTCCATGTTATTGCTAGAGTTTTGCTTGGTGGTTGCTATGGTCTTGCTGTCCAGTTGCTATGGTATTTTAGGTGGTTTCTAGGGTGTTGCTAGTCACTTGCTAATGTATCCATGGTGGTTGCTAGGGTGTGACTCGGTGGTCCCCATAGTCTTTCAAGGTGTTGCTATTATTATTATTATTAGTTATTATTATTAAAAGCTGCAATTTTAATACTTCTTACCAACAGCAAATAATATATATATATTTTTTTTTTATACATATTTTACTAATGTGGATCCAATGTACAATTTGCACCAAGTGAATTCAATGCACTTTTTCTAAGCACTGCTTTGAGCTCTAAGGTTCCCCAAGTGTTGAATGCTGCACTGATTTCCTTCACAATTACATCATTAAATTCTTTAAAAAAAATCTCTGACCAAAACACAGGAAATCTGACCTTTTGGTCACTGTTGAATATTTAGAATCCAATGTCATTAATGACTATGAATTGTTTGTATACAGAAACCCAGATTGCTGTCTATGAGATTTGGTGAATTGTCTCTGACCGCATTACGATGTCCTTCATATTCTACTCACAGCTCGTGCCGCTGTACGCTCTTCAGCATGAGCAGGGCAGTGTGGTGGTGTTGGACCCACCGAGCTGCCCCAAGGCCATTATCAGAATGTCCTTCTTTTCCTTGTAGAATCGAAGCTCGCGTCCAGCCAGCCTGGCCTCCTCCAGCTCGCGCTCGGTGGCTGCCAGCTCTCTGCTGATGGTTCCAGAAATGCTGTGCTCTCTGCTCACCCAGTCCGCTGCCATCTGCGTCCGCATGTCATCGTCCAGCGCTCGGTGGGAGTAATGAGCCAGCACCTCCTTCACAGAGGAAAAATACAACACAAGCGCTGCTGGATCACTGAGACTAGCCAATTTATCAGAAATCCCTCCTTTGCTGGCATACAGTTAGACACAAGGCAGGTGGAGCAATTAAAACTGTGTGTGTGTGTGTGTGTGTGTGTGTGTGTGTGTGTGTGTGTGTGTGTGTGTGTGTGTGGAACACTGACCTGGCGAGAGCACTGCCTCTCTCTCATGGCTTTTAGACTTCCATTCCAGTGCAGCAGCTGGAAAACAGTCATCAGCTCCTGAGAAAAAGCATCATTTACACAGTTAATATTGTTATTGTACAGTTTTTAAAGTTACTGTATAACGTTACCATAGTTACCAACAGTATATCGCTGTTGTCGGAAGAAAACCTCATCTCTCCAAAACGGTAACTTTACAGGAGAAGGAAAAACCCTTCTTTACTTTTAATGTAAGTCAATGGAACCAGAATTTTTTCCAGGTCATTTTGGGATGTTTTTTCAGTCCACACTTCATGACATTTACACACAATGTAAAGAGCAACACGTATTTTCAAATTATATCAAAAACTAGAAAACGTTAAAAATGGAGCTATGAGGTTTTCTTCCAACAACAGTGATATAACAGTTATTATAGGTACTATAATAACTGTAGTGTATTAATAACTAGAGTTAATTTATAATAGCACCTATAGTTACTTTATAACACTAGCTAATATTGGTACTGTATAATAGCAACTATACTATATAATTGTTATTGTATGACCCATTTACAGTTATTGTCGAATAATTGTTATAGTTACTGTATAACAGCAGCTACAGTTCCTAAATAATAGTTGCTATAGTTACTGCACAATAGTTCATACATTTGTTTTATAAAAGTAATTATACTGTCTAATAGTTGCTACAGTTATTGTATCATAGTCATTGTATAATTGTAACTACAGTTTTTGTATAACAGTAATTGTAGTTTTTGTATAATACTTGCTATATTTATTGTATAATAGTTGCTATAGATGTTATAATAAATACTACAGCTACTGTATAATAATACTATTGTTACAATATAACAGTTACTGTAATTTCTGTATAACAGGTGCTATAGTTACTGGATATATTGTAAGAAGAGTAAATCTTTAAAAGTAGTTATAGTTACTGTATGATTACTACAGTACTGTATAATAATAATAATCACAGTCTCTGTGATCGTAGTTGGTGCTTACTGTGTTTTAGCTGCTATTTAATAATTACGAAACTTACCGTATAACCGTTTTCTTTACTGTATATTAATGAATATAGTGCTGTTGAACAGATTAGCTTCTTATAAATGTCAATATTTGTTTAAATGAGCTTAAATGAGAGGGGCAAAAGTTTTTACTGACTGACAGTAAACACTGTACACTGGAAACACACTTTCAGTTGTGTGCTTGGAAGCCGAGACCAGATGGAGCCTTTGTAGTGATACTGCAGTGTCAGATACTCAAACCTCTTACCTGGAACTCCAGCATGGATTTGCCTTTGTTGGATTCCAGCATGAAGCGGAAAGCCCCAATCCCTGTATTAGGGTTATCTGCCTCTTCTCTGTTTCCCTGCAGGAGACAAACACAGACACAGCGTTGCTCTTATACTTCAAGTCTTTCTAAATACAGACTGGAGGTTAGGAAACCAGCCCTGTGACCGGAAGGCCGCCGGTTCAATCTCCTGAGCCAACAGTACATGACTGAGGTGCCCTAGAGCAAGACACCTAACCCCCAACTGCTCCCCAGGCGCTGTAGATAGGGCTGCCCACCACTCCGGGCAAGTGTGCTCACTGCCCCCTAGTGTGTGTGTTCACTAGTGTGTATGTGGTGTTTCACTGCACGGATGGGTTAAATGTGGAGGTGAAATTTCCCCACTGTGGCACGAATATGGGTTAATTAATAATATTATTATTATTATTATTATTATTAATAATAATAATAAATTAATTCATTAGATAAATAGATCAATTATGCATGTCCACATTCTGGCATGAATATTTTATTACAACCCTGTTTCCAAAAAAGGGGCACTGTATAAAATATAAATAAAAACAGAATGCAACTTTTTTTGGAGTCAAATCAAGTGAATTACGGCCAGGGGCCGTATTACAGGAAATTCTTAAATCTGAGATCATATCTTATCTGCTTTGTTGACATGGCAACTTCAGTTAAGACTGAATTTAGGACAGAAGTCACTACAAAACAGTTGTTCTTAAGTCTATAATCTCCTTTTATTTCCAGATGAGAAAACGGTTTTACAGAAACATGCTAAGTTGCCAAAATATCCTAAATATTTTCTTAACTTTAAGATAAACACCAGAGCGTCTTAACCCCTGTCTGACCATCTGTTTCTACAGTTTTATGCAGTGATGGACAGCTCAGTTCACTATAACCAGCGTAATAAGCTACATTTTGTGCATTTGTGAGTTTTTTTTTATTTAAACAGCATTTTTTAACAACTCAGACATTGCAGATTCGATCTCCACCGTCCCTCTGATTACCTTTGGGTGTTAATGTTTGATAAAAACTCGTCAGATACAAGATTACAGTGATGGTGGTGAATAATGAGGAGACCAAGCTACACTTGTGTCTGTTCATAGGGAGGAGTAACATTAGCGCACTCGACTAAAGCGTTTGGGAAATGGAGACTGAAACTGTGGAGCACCGATTCTGATAAATTTACATTTACATTTTACAGCATTTAGCAGACGCTCTTATCCAGAGCGACTTACAAGAAGTGTAAATAACATGAAGCACTGACACAACATTATTAACTTTGTTTATTGTGCTTTAGTTTTGTTTGACCTTTTTTACCTCAGTTACCTCAGTAAGGCTAACATTAGCTGTCTGACTAACTAGCTAGCTTCATTAGGTGTTTACGTTTCATGTATGGTCAGTTGCTAGGAAACAGACAGGACAGTTGACTGTCGACTTAAATCAAGCAAGTTAAGATTTCGTAACCTGAGATAAGAAAAGATACTAGAAGATAAGATTCCTAAATTAAGATCAGATTTGCTTCTGTAATTCGATTGTGTGTAAAATCTTATCTTGACCTGTCGGATCTTAATTTAAGACAAAAAGATAGGAGGTTTCTGTAATACGGCCCCTGATCACCATCTTCTATCATCATGATAAGGAAGCACACATTAAATAATAGATTTTGAGCAGAAAATTCAAATTAATAACGTAGCATAGTCTGCTGACGGGGAACACATGATGAACACATGATGAACATGATGAACACATGATGAATCTGACAGACAGGGTCGTTTTAGCTGCGTATGGAAAACAGTAAGATTAGATATGAAAGATAAATACAGAAACAAAGTTGATACTGTTCTGTATAAAGGACAGTAACTCACATTGAAGGAGGCCAGCGCTTCACACACGCTCTTCTCGATGAACTCGTCTGTAATGCGGCGGGATGGATGCTCGTTGAAGACGGAGTTCATCAACGCTATTTTGGCTGCGCTCCGCCGCGCTTCGGCTTTCGTGGGACAAAACTGGCGAGATCAGACAAAACAATGGAGGAAATCACTTTAAGACGCATTACTATAACAGATATCCATATACAGCTAATTCTGGCTGTTCTGGGTTCCATGAAATCCCAAACTGGTCCACATTTATACTCTATTCCAACTCCCAGCACCAATGGTGGACAGTAAGTAAATGTAATTAGTTTCTGTACTTTAGTATTTTTGGTGTATCTGTACTGAAGTTTCTCCGTTCTGGGCGACTTTCTCCTTTCACTCCACTACATTTCAGAGTCTAATATCCGACTTTTTCCTCCTACATTTTGAGAAATCTGTCGTTCCTTTTGGTTTCTGTGTGTATAAAAACGTAACATGTCAAAACGAAAGAAGTGCAAAGCCAGAGCACCAATCAGGGCCCAGCGGTCACTTTGTTTAGAGCTGGTTTTGACCTGTTGGTCATACCGACCCAGTGCAGCACGCGGTTCAACGTCAGCGCAGCAGCGTAAAACTTTGGGAGAGTCTGTTCAACATAAATGATGAACTAACCTAACTTTGTGTAAATAGAGCTCAATATAGAAATATGTCCACACTGCAGTCGAGACTGACGCGGCTTTTTTCTGAATTTCTACAAACACCATTTCATTTTATAGTAAATGAGTTTGGGCTGGTTTATGTTTATGAACAGAGGCCTACAGATCAACATAGTAAAGGAGCTCATCTGTGATCCTGAGTTTAAAGCCAGTTTTTATTCAACTTAAACTTGGAACTAAGTTGTAAATAAATCTGAAACTGAAACTTTGCTTGTGTGTAAAAAGTGATTTCAGAGCCACTCGGTTCTCCCTGATGGAAACTGTTTACCTTCAGTGTTTTGTGCTTCTGATCATTTTAATAGACGTCAGCGTCACTAATTAATGACGTTCTATTAAAAGACTGGTTTACCAAGAGAGACGCTGGAGGACTTTCACCTGAAATGAGTTCATGAAGATTCCTAGATTAAGATCAGATTTGCTTCTGTAATATGAATGCGTGTAAAATCTTATCTTGACCTGTCAGATCTTAAGACAAAAAGATAGGAGGTTTCTGTAATACGGCCCCTGATCACCATCTTCATGAAAAGAAAGCACACACAGCACCTTCGTTCATCCACCCACAGGAGACAAAATGCCAAGAATTTAAGTCATTTCAGGATTAGGCCTGAGCTCTCAATCGGTTCTCAACACCCGAACTCAGCTCCAAAGCACAATTAGCAGTAGGCTGGCTTCACACAGTGAAACTTTCATGCAACTAGTTGCCTGCAACATAATTTTCATGCAATTAGACAGTTACTCAATACAACTCAGTTGCATGCAACACATTGTTACTCCACAAAGTAGCATACAAAGAACAAAAATTAAAAAAAAAAAAAAAATATATATATATATATATATATATATGCATATTTGCAGCACTTTTATCATTCTTACATTTATTTTATCATTGTTACTCGTTTATCTTTATAATCTCTATATCTTGGGTTTATATATATATATATATATATATATATATATATATATATATATATATATATATATATATATATATACAAATTTTTTAAATCTGTTCTCTGTATGAAAATTAATTTGAAAATTAATGTCTGATTAGCCATTAAGGTTGAATGTGTTTATTGTCATAATATCATAAAATGAAAAAAGTTTTAAAAAAAGTTAAAATCAGGAGGACCTCCTTTTCAACTACCTAATAAACTACATTGTTTTATTTTCTTGGCAATTGATCCGGGAAAATCAACTGCTTAAAGTGATGTCGATCAACATGATCACAGGATGCATCATCTGCATTTTGACTGGTTATTCCATGAGATTTGTTTCATGGATGTGATGCACGGCTGAGTTTCAAGCAAGTTGCAGGACATTTTACTTTATGCGACTCAAATGAAATTTTGTTTCATGCAAGTTTCGAGCAACTGCAGTGACACCAGCATTACAAAGTGTACCTGAAAGCTCCCGAAGCAGCTTCCTCCAGGCAGACTGACATAGCAGACGTATGGAGGGTTGTTGGATGGAACCATCTCGTACACCACCAGAGCTCCATTCTTCAGGTCAGCACCACGCGACTGTTTCATCTGCCAGAACTCCTGCAAGGCCTCCACCACGTTCACTGAGACAGAAGGAGCATGTGTTAAGATTTTACTGCTACACACCAATATTAGACTACAGTTACAGTCACACTGCTGTGACCAAAATACTGAACCTTAAGCAGTAGAACCCGAGAGGGAGCGCATTATCGCGGAATAACATCCCGGCTGTGATCTGGTGGCCGTAGATCATCACAGCCGTGATGTTATTGGTGATAACTCCCTCCTCGAATGCTCCACTGCTTTAATACAGCAGTTAAATAAATACAGTAAGAAATTAATAAACTGGCCGTGAACGCGGCGTTTAATATGTTTTAATGTTCAGTTCCTTCCTCCTAATTATAGCTCCTTAACGAGCAGCTTGTTGCTATGTCAGAGTAACAAGCTCCGCCCACTCGCTGCTCAGCCGGCAGTTCGTTCTCCAGCTCCTTACTCTAAATTCCCAAACTGTCGTCTCCACTGAGCAGCTTTTCAGTCGGCAGCTGAGACAGAAGAACAGCTGAACAACCTGGAATCAGCCAGAAATGAACCCAACACCATTCGCCAGACGTGTCTGATCTTCAGAGTCGGACCAAATCAGACTGAGCCGTAAAACTGAGCCAATATCAGGTTCAGCTCAGTTTGGTCAGTTTGTCCAGATCAGTATTAATGTTGTTTTGTTCCAGCCGGTCTGTAAAGCTTCTTACAGCCCGTTTAGTTTGGCGAATGGTGTTGGGTTCATTTCTGGCTGATTCCAGGTTGTTCAGCTGTTCTTCTGTCACAGCTGCCGACTGAAAAGCTGCTCAGTGGTGACGACAGTTTGGGACTTTAGTGTCGCCTCGTCTTCAGAGTCGGACCAAATCGTCTGTCGGTCAGATGTGACAGAACAGTGTCCGTTTTCTATTTGTGGCGAAGTAAGAAGTAGAAATGTTCAAATGGCTCGAGCGTCTCCTACAGCTGTCGGAGTTGTTGCTTAGCAACAGCGTCTCAGCGGAGTGATACTGTGTTTGTGATAAACCGTTAGAACGCCTCTCAACCAATTAGCTCGTCTGGCCGGAACTCACTGTTGTACAAAGTGAACATATCGTAAATAAACTCTTAATGACAGGCAAGTCAACAGAGCGTGGAAACATCACGTACTGAAACTTCTGGATCTGCTTTTTTAACCAATCACACTGTAAACCTGTATGACTGATACACGGTCAGCATGAGAGAAGGTAAATGAGAGGCTCTTGAAGTTGCACACTCTTAAAACGATGGTTCCTCAGGGTTTCTTTAGTAAAATCAATGGTTCTATATAGAGCCATGAACACTCAAAGCACTATTTGCACGATTAAATGGTTCTTTGCATGGTGAAATAGGCTACTTCACCCTTTTTGGTGCTATAGAGAACCATATACATATATTAGAATGAAGACAATCACGTTGTGGCTAACAGCTGATCATGCTGGTCACGTCCGATTGGTCCTGCTGGCTGATTGTGAACACTGGTGCTCAGACAGTGCTACAGCATTCAGAGCTGTGAGTAACCGAACGTCAGTTTTCCAGTTAATTCCTCCGTTCTGAGCTCCACCCCTGCACCCTCCTCCCTCTGCAGAGTGCTGCTTACCTGCTCCAGCACACCTGCTTAGTTCATGACGCTCACCTGAGCGCTTACCTGAGATCAGACCCTTCTCCTCAACCTAAATCAGTGATTCCAGCTCCGCCACCTGAACTGCACAGCTCTGTGTTTCAGTCTCGGCATTAAAGTCTCTCTGGAGCTCAGTCAGGTGTGTCAGAGCCCTCAGAGCAAGACAGCCGACAGCTGTGCAGAGCAGACAGACTGCAACACAGGTGTGACGTCCAGCTGCTTCAAGCGGACCTCCACCAATTTCTCAAAATTCCTCCACACTTCCGTGCCTGAGACGTAAACTGAGCGAAATGGTTCAGATTCCTTGGGAACCAAGACTCGAACACAAATATTGACATTTTATTCTCTATAGAACCAAAAAGGGTTCTGCTGCTGTTATGACGGCAAGCTTGTAACAACAGAAGAGCCCTTTTCAAAAAGGTTCTATATAGAACCATATACAGCACATTCTCCATCAATCTGAGGAACCATCTCGCCATGCGAAGAACCCTTTAATCATGCAAATGGTTCTTTGGGTGTTTTCTGGTTCTGGTTCTATATAAAAGCACTGTTTTCACTACAGAACATTTGAGGAACCAAGGGATTTTTAAGAGTGTATTTCAGAATAAAGGGGGTCAGTGTGATCTCAGGCTGCAGCAGTGCTCAGTGTCTCTGGGTCTGAGGGTCTGAGGGTCTCGTACCTCTGCCGTATCCTTGAGTGTGCTTGGCGAAGCTCCGGACCACCGCGTCCACGGCCTCCCTCAGCACGGCCGGGTTGGTGGTGTTGGCCGGGTTGCACAGCCCGAACCCCAGCCCCGCCATGTCCATGGAGCCCAGGCCCGCAGCCCCGAGGCTGGAGAGCGGCGGCAGCGGGGGCGGAGGCCCAGAGCACCCGGGCAGAGGGCCCGGCGGAGCCTGGGGGGACATGCGGGAGCCCGGGGAGACTCCAGGCCGGAGGGAGGCGCGCAGGGTCCCGCTAACCCCGGGCTGGAGGCGCTGATGGCGGAGAGACTCCATTGTGTTGGGGCGGAGGGGTAAAGCAGCCTGGAGCTCAGAGAATAAAGGGGCAGAGCGCCTCGTCTACGTGTCGCTTTGTTTAAAAAATCCGGGGTAAATAAAGTCGCTGCCGCTCCGTTTCTGCTGGATGAGGCATGTAGGCTGGATTTCCTGTGTTTCAGGAAAAGTCGTTTAGGGATAAGCGTTTTGGGCCGCGTCCCAAATCGACTCGTTGCGCCCTACGTAGTGAGCTGAACGGATTAGCTGAAGTCAGCTCCCCATTCGCCAGCTTGTTGTTCGATTTTTCCCCGTTCCACCTTAAATTGTGCATCCTGGAGCTTCGTGTTTGTGGTTTGTGGGATGGAAATATCATGAGGTGCTGTGCAAAATTCTTAGCACCCCCCACCCACCCCCCCCGGGAAAATGATGTAAACATCAGCATAAATACAAATAAACAAGCCACTGTGATTTACTGTGTTGGTGTTAGTTTAATTTTAGTTATCCACACTGGCCATTTGATGTTTGTCTAATCAGTCTTTAATGCAATTAAATCAGGTGATGGAATTGAACTAATCCATGCAAGGGCTGGAGTTCACGAAGAATAGGTTTCTGATGATCCGTGTCTGGCAACTACTTCCTTTTCCCCACCTTTCTCATAGTGCCCAGTCTGCCAGCAGGTGTGCACAGCCTGTGGTTGATCTTTGAGTGAATTCCTAAATGGGAATTCCACTGATTTAGCCAAGTTTATCAGCAGTGAAGGCCAAGCTCAGCCAGAGAATGGGTGTCAGACTCTAGAGGGCGCTCTGGAGCAAGGCTAACATGAATGGGCTTATAATGAGCATTTGAGCAAAATCACACTTATGGAAGAATAAATCAGTTTACTGAACACAGAACATATATATGTTCAGCACTTTTGAACTGCAGTTATAGGGCTTTATAACGGGCCCAGTGAGCCTAACAGCTTTACTCAGTGCTCGGTATCCGTGATTCCAACCAATCAGCGCTCAGTAACAGCGTCCTGCGGGCCCCACAACTGTTTGCTGCAGAAAAAAAGGAAACATACAGGTGTTTTATTTGCTTTTTTATTGAAATACATCCTTTTACTTTCCAAAATTAAAGGAATATTGTGGACAAGTGGTTTGAAATTATTTTAATTTCCCCCCTATTCATGTGGGACTCGCTCACGGGCGCCCCCTGGCGTTTAGCAGTCATGTTTTTCAAGTGGCCAGACTCCCTTTTTATGTACATAACCGAGTGTCCTCACATCTTCTGCTGTGCCCCAGTGCAGAACCCTTAAAAGCCTGCATCCACAGCAATACAAACTAAATTAATGAGCACACTATTGATGCTGGTGTATTATTTTTGACCTTTCTACCTTGGCAGCATGTGGTTTGGGACACAGCCACCAGTGCAATAGAACACTCTTACGCTAATGTCAGCCCACAACGCTCATTAAAATATTAATCCATATATGCGACTTGTCTGTTTGTTTAAAATTACTCTTTGTTTTTTATGCTGAAATCTGTAATAAACGGTCAGCCCTGTAAGCACTGCTAGTTTGTTTAAGTCATGCAGCACCACACCAACATAATTCACCATAGACCAGTATGGAAATCATGCTGTGCTGCTCTTTTTTAACCCCAGTCAACCAAGACGTGTTTCATGTCTGAAGTGTGCTTCTTTAGTTTTAGCACTGGAGCTATGAGGCTAATGGCAGTAGCAGAGCGCTCGCCTCAAACCATTCAGTACCTGATCTGATTCTGAGTCTTGATTCTGTGGTTTCATTGGTTTCTGACATTGTAAGTTACCTATACTATAGTATATCACTGTTACCTATACTATAGTATATCACTGTTACCTATACTATAGTATATCACTGATACCTATACTATAGTATATCACTGATACCTATACTATAGTATATCACTGTTACCTATACTATAGTATATCACTGATACCTATACTATAGTATATCACTGATACCTATACTATAGTATATCACTGATACCTATAAAAAAGAATGTACATTAACAGAAGTAGCCACCATCTTAAGGCCTGGTGTTTGTCTGCATTTAGTTGCTAATTGGCTATTTGGTCTGTACTGTAGATGCTAATATGCAAATTGGCTAATTGGTTTGAATTTTGTCTGTACTTCAGTCACTTATTGGCCTAAATTTAGCTAGTACTTTAGTTGCTAGTTGGCTATTTGGTCTGTACTGTAGATGCTAATATGCAAATTGGCTAATTGGTTTGAATTTTGTCTGTACTTCAGTCACTTATTGGCCTAAATTTAGCTAGTACTTTAGTTGCTAGTTGGCTATTTGGTCTGTACTGTAGGTGCTAATCACATGTGATCTTGACCCTGTTCCTATATAATTCCTTAAGATGTTTTTGATTGTGTGCACAGTGATGTTTTAGCTATTGTAAATTGTTCTCTGTGTTTTTTCAGATGCCAGACGTTTCAGATCTTCGTTCCACCCGTAGTACAGAGACAGCATTGACTGGCGTTGTGAATGACCTCAGGCTCAGCACTGGTGCACAAAATCCTTCTATTTTGGTTTTATTAGATCTCAGTGCAGCCTTTGATACCGTTGAGCACAAGATTTTACTCCAGCGTCTTGAATGCTGGCTCGGCCTCTCGGGCACAGCTTTAGAATGGTTTAAATCAGATTTATGTAATAGGCAATTCATGGTTTCACTTGGAAATCATTCATCAAAACGATTTGTCGTTTCTTGTGGAGTCCCCCAAGGTTCAGTCTTAGGGCCTTTGCTTTTTTCTTTGTACATGCTGCCGCTATGTGATGTCATTAGGAAGCATGGTATAAATTTTCATGGCTGTGCTGACGACACCCAGCTATACATCTCTGTTCCTTTTGAAGATCAAGACTCTGTAGACAGACGGACCAGCTGTGTGTCAGATGTTTCTCAGTGGATGTCGCACAATTGTCTACAATTAAGTCATGAAAAAACTGAAATATTGATCGTTGGTAGAGAAACTCAGAGAAAGCTGCTGTATGAGAAAGTCGGTTCTTTACCTTCATAAACCAAACCTGCAGTAGAAAGCTGGGTGTGATCTTAGACTCAGAGCTCTGTTTAATCTGCATGTAAATGTAACTGGTTTACTTCTGCGTTGTGTAGGGTTCGATGATGAATGAAGTGATGACATCAGCACACCAGCTTAACATGAGGGAGTGTTTATTTTCTCCACCTGCACAGAGTTTATAAAAGGCGAATAAACAGGCTTCATTAGCTTCTCTCTCTCTCTCTCTCTCTCTCTCTCTCTCTCTCTCTCAGCTGTGCCTGTTAAACACAGTGCATTCACATTACAACAAAGCTGCCTCACTACATGAACTATACAAACCCTAAATTTGTGAATAAAAGTTACAGCTCTTCTTTAAAAACGACAAAATGCATGCACTGTTGGGTTTAATCTGGTCATATTAAGCAAAAGAAACGAGAATATCCTTAGGACAATTAACATTCCACCTTAACGTTCCACCTTAACGTTCCACCTTAACATTCCACCTTAACATTCCACCTTAACATTCCATCTTAACATAATTCATGGCGAATAAAAATGTGCTCTTCTTCTTTCGGCTGCTCCCTTTAGGGGTCGTCACAGCAGATCATCTGCCTCCATCTTGCCCTATCCATTGCCTACTTTCACACCAACCATCTCCATGTCCACCTTCACTACATCCATAAACCTTCTCTGAGGTCTACCTCTTCTCCTCTTCTCTGAGGTCTACCTCTTCTCGCCACTGTCTCACTATCCTCATACATGTCCTGCACCACCCTAACATACTTTTCAGCTACACCTGACTTCCTCATACAGTACCACAGTTCCTGTCTTGGCACCCTATCATCTGCCTTCTCTAGATCCACAAAGACACAACGCAGCTCCTTCTGACCTTCTCTGTACTTCTCTACCAACACTCTCAACGCAAAAATTGCATCTGTGGTGCTCTTTCTGGGCATGAAACCAAACTGCTGCTCACTGATCTGGACCTCTTGCCTTAGCCTTGCTTCAACAACTCTTTCCCATACCTTCATGGTGTGGCTCATCAACTTTATACCTCTGTAGTTACTGCAGCTCTGCACATCACCCTTGTTCTTAAAAATGGGGACCAGTACACTGCTTCTCCACTCATCAGGCATCGTCTCACTCTCCAGGGTTTTGATAAACAACCTGGTTAAATAGTCCACTGCCTTCTCTCCTAAACATCTCCATACCTCCACAGGTATGTCATCTGGACCAACTGCCTTTCCATTCTTCATCCTTTTTAAAGCTGCCCTCACTTCCACCTTACTAATTCTCTGCACTTCCTGATCCACTATCTCTCCCCCCGTTGTCCTCCTCTCTCTCTCGTTTTCCTCATTCATTAGTTCTTCAAAGTCCTCCTTCCATCTACTCAACACTCTCTGTTCACTCACTAGTACATTTCCCTCTCTATACTTTATCAGCCTAACCTGCTGTACATCCTTTCCAGCTCTATCTCTCTGTTTAGCCAAACGATACAATCCTTTACTCCTTCTTTACTGTCCAGCCTCTCATACAGCTCATCACAGGCCTGAGCCTTTGCCTTTGCCACCATTCTTTTCGCTATGCGACTAGCCTCACAGTACTCCTGCCTACTTCCTTCATCTCTCTGGTTATCCCACTTTTTCTTAGCTGCCTTCTTCTTCTGAATACTCTCCTGGACTTCCTCATTCCACCACCAACTTTCCTTGTCTTCTTTCCTCTGACCAGACGACACACCCAACACATTCTTGCCAGTTTCTCTCACCACCTTAGCTGTAGATTCCCTGTCCTCAGGTAGCTCCTCACTGCCCCCAAGGGCCTCTTGCAATTTTTCCCTGAACTGCCTGCAACCATCCCCCTCCTTCAGCTTCCACCATCTAATCTTTGACTCTGTCTTCACTCTCTTCCTCTTCTTTGTTTCTAATCTCATTCTACAGACAACCACCCTATGCTGCCTTGCTATACTTTCCCCTGGCACCACTTTACAATCTCCAATCTCCTTTAGGTGGCATCTCCTGCTAAGGATATAATCCACCTGTGTGCACCTCCCTCCACTCTTGTATGTCACCCTGTGTTCTTCCCTCTTCTGAAAATGTGTTCACCACAGCCATTTCCATTCTCTTTGCAAAATCTACAGCCATCTGACTTTCTGCATTTCTGTCTTTCACACCATACATACCCAGCACCTCTTCATCCCCTCTGTTCCCTTCACCAACATGTCCATTGAAGTCTGCACCAATCACCAGTCTCTCCTCTCTACGGACACCATCTACCACTTCATCCATCTTACTCCAAAATTCCTCTTTCTCCTCTAACTGACAACCAACCTGTGGTGCATATGAACTGACCACATTCAAAATCACACCATCAACCTCCAACTTCAGGCTCATGATCCTGTGTGACACTCTCTTTACATCCAGAACACTTTTCCCAAGCTGTTCCTTTAGGATTATCCCTACTCCATTTCTCTTCCTCTCTACACCATGATAGAACAGTTTGAATCCACCTCCAATGTTCCTGGCCTTGCTTCCTTTCCATCTGGTCTCCTGGACACACAGAATATCTACCTTCCTTCTCTCCATCATGTCTGCAAGCTCTCTGCCTTTACCAGTCATTGTCCCTATGTTCAGAGTCCCTACTCTAACCTCCACACTCCTGCCTTTCTCCTACTCCTGTCTTCGACCTACAGTAGTCCATTTTCCACCGGCACCCTGCTGGTCAACAGCACCGGAGGCGGCCGATCCGGTATGGCAATCATATTTGTGATCCGCATGATAGTTTTGGCACAAGTTTTAC
This sequence comes from Pygocentrus nattereri, assembly GCF_015220715.1. NCBI lineage: Eukaryota > Metazoa > Chordata > Actinopteri > Characiformes > Serrasalmidae > Pygocentrus > Pygocentrus nattereri. Next base: position 25,832,671 of record NC_051237.1, on the reverse strand, counting down.
GCCGGATGCCCTTCCTGACGCAACCCTCACCGGCACCAGAAGTACCTCTAGTACCTGCTCTAGTAAATCAGACTTCTCTTCTATATATTTCTCAAGCTGAACAATTTGTAGTAGACAAAAGAAACCATAAACTAATTAAAAATAAGAATTTTACAGAAAGAATTTTACATTTAATAACTCCCCCTTGCTCTCCTCAATGAATTGCTCCAACAGTTAAAAGCCCTTGCTGATTTCAAAATAAAATCTCTGAAGTGAATAATCTAGTATAACAACATCGCACTGCCACATAAACACAGTCACTAAAGCAGCTTCTTATCAGTTGAGAAATATCACTAAATTTCGGCCGTTTCTCTCTCAGAGCGACGCAGAGAAACTTGTTCATGCGTTTGTTCCAGCAGAGTTGATCACTGTAATGGTCTTCTTACTGGACTTCCTAAAAAAACTGTACATCCCTTACAGGTCAGACGAAACGCAGCAGCATCCTAACAAAAACACCACAGAGAGATCAGATCAGTCCTGCTTTAGAAGAGCTGCACTGGCTGCCTGGATCACTCAGGATAGAGTTCAAGGTTCTCCTGCTGGCTCAAAATAACCTTAAAGCACCGCTTACATCACTGAGTGTCTGTCTGTTTATGTTCCAGCACGTAATCTAAGATCTGCAGACAGTGGCCTTCTACACATACCCTCTGTAAAACACAGAGAGCATGGAGACTCGTTCAGTTATTCTGCTTCTACACTGCGGAGCTCAGTTCAGCTTTTATTAAACAGTCAAGCTCAGAGCTCAATTTTAATAAACACCTAAAAATGTATCTCTCAGTATTTCATTAAAACTCTACGTCTTGTGTTTTTTTATCTTCACATTTGATCTTTTTCATTTTCCCTTGATTCTGAATAAATACTAATGGTCTCTTGTATAACTGTGTTTTATCACCTGTCTGTGAAGCACTTTGAGCTGCGACCGGCATTAAAAGTGCTATATAAATAAAAAAGTATTATTATTATTATTATGATTAGTCAGCTAATTGGCATGAATTTTGTCTGTACTTTATTTACTAATTGGCTATTTGGCCTGAAGTTTTTGGTAGTTGCTAACTGGCAAATTGGCCTGAATTTATTATACATATTTTAGTTGCTAATTAACTACTTGGTCTGAATTGTTTCTGTACTTTAGTTACTAATTAACAGGTGTGTAAATGTCCAGTTTACGGACTTCATCCGTCTTTCTGTAAAATTCGGTAGCTTAATTTTGCTGAACTTCTCTGTAATTTTTATTACTGCTCTAAACCAATCATTGCTTTTGACTCATCTTTGCTTCTGGCTCAGCCTGCCAGACTCACTCTTCCACTTTACTCTGACCAAACCACACTGGCACACCCACATTCAACCTGGAGGAGCTGGTCAGCCCAAGAAAAACGAGAACAACAGCAGGAGAACCTTCATTCTCTTCATTCACAACAACAGATACAGATACAAGTTCATTCAGACTGAGGTGAGTACCTGCGATAAGCTGATATATGGTACATATTACTAAACAACCAACAGTTGAGATTGAACAGACAAGCCAATCAAAGTTGTAGTTTAAACTGTGTTGTTTCTTTTTTTAATTTTCCCGTTCCACCTTAAATGGTGCGGCAGTTCCATTTGGGCGCCTGAGGTGTCAATGTGACTGCTGTACCATTTAAGGTGGAATGGAAAGTTTGAATAAGAAGCTAAATTTAACTTGAAAGTTGAAAGTTTTATGAAGTGCTGTGCAAAAGTCTTGGACCATCTGAGAAAATGATGTAAACATTAGCATAAATACAAATAAACAAATAAATAACCCACTGTGACTTACTGTGTTGGCGTTAGTTTAACCATTACCAGAGCTCTGCTGGAGGAGCCGCAGTATCTACAGTGGTCGTTTGTAGCTTATCTAATCAGTCTTTCATTACATGAAATGGCTGGAGTTCACCAAGAAGCCGGCTTTACCGAAAACAATGAATATTCTGACTTATTTTTGTCTTTATTCATATTAATTCTAATGTTATCATGTTTTACTGCTGAGATTTATAGTTTCAAACCATTTTCAAGACTTCTGCACAAGACGAAGATAGAGGTTTCTCCAAAAAAATTGTTTTAACTCACAGAAACTTGTCATATCTCACTGTTACTAGCCCTGTTTTGATAGAACTGGTACTAAATTTGGAAACGTCTGGATTTCTGATAAACAGTTTCAGGCAATAACTTCTTTTTTCCCCAACTTTCTCACAGAGAGATTCAGAGGGTTTGGTGTGAAATGGTTCAGGTGTCTTTACAGTGGTGGTGATGGGAACCAGGCGTCGCCATAACTACAACACAGATATAGACATTTTATTTACCATCCAGAACCACCAGAGAACCTACACGGGTCTTCTGAGTTTATATGGAATGTTGATGATGGAAAACAGTGGAAAATCTGGAATAATGAGTTTTCTTTGGGGACTATTTTGCCGCACAGCGCCCTGCATGTCTCCCTCCACCATGAATGGAGTTGAAGTTCTCTAAACTCTCATAAAACAGCGTCTCAGTCATCAGGCAGTGAATTCAGAACCAGTTCATGTAGGAACTTTCTGTGAGGAGCTTTTAGAGGGTTAGATGTCTGGTTCCTATCACCACCACTGTGAACAGTTCTGACTCTGTAAGTTTATCTAGAACCGAGCGTTTCACACCAAACCGCTCTGAACGGTTCTGTTTACATCTTAACCAGTTAATTATGCTCATATTTAGAAGAATGAGTTGAGCTTCACGGTAACATGTGCGCACACTATTTTAAGGACTGTGAGACATGTGTTAAGGCCGTCTGAGCAGCTGACTGATTAGAATGATGTCGAACAGGTCTGACTGGATGAGGAGAGTGAGGGAGAGAGATTTGCTGTGTAGCCTTTTTGATGCAAAAAAGAGCAGAAGAAGCTTTGTGTCTGAAACAAAAGGAGATTTTGTTGGAATAAAACTGGGACTATTTAAAAAGAACTGATCTTTCTACCACATTTGCACTGCTTAAATGGGTTGAATAGGCTGTATTGTCTCAGTAAGACTGTCTCACCTGTAGTGCTGTTTCATAATCTGACGTGATTGCCACTTGCGTGGTGGCTGTTGAAACCATCTCCACCCACGCAGATGTGTAGTCTACATGATTCCTGTCCTGTCTGGCACTCTTGTGGCTCTGCGGTTCCTCATGTGCACGTGCCCTCGAGGATCTGGTCAGTGTGTACCGCTTTATTCAGTCAGTCTGCCTGCTGCGGTCCTGTTTTTAAAGGGGTCCTATTATGCTTTCCTGGTTTTTCCCTTTTCTTTAGTGTCTTGTAGCTTTTTGGGTATGTAAATATTCTGCAAAGTCCCAAAGCTCTGCGTTCCCTCCAGAGGGAGGAACTCTCTCCCACAGAACCCACTTTTCTCAGCTGCCTGAAATGTTTCCTTTGTTACAAGATGACATCATCTTGTAACACAGTCCTTGCTGCCTGCCTACTGGCAATCTTACATTACATTACATTACATTTAGCAGACGCTTTTATCCAAAGCGACTTACAAATAATGAGGTACATAGAACAAACATAGTCAGGCCTTAAAGGAGGCCAAAGGGTAATAGCGGGGTAGAGAAGGGAAGGAGGGCAAGAAGGAGATGAGGTTGGTAGTGGTTAGATTTGCAAGAGGCGATTAGAGCAAGTGCTCCCTGAAGAGCTCCGTCTTCAGGAGTTTCTTAAACATAGCGAGGGACGCCGCTGCTCTGACAGCGGAAGGTAGCTTGTTCCACCATTGGGGAATCAAGTATGAGAACAGTCTCGATTGCTTTGTGTGAATGTTTGGCAAAGCTAAGCGACGTTCATTGGAGGGCGGTGCTGTAAGCCTTTAGGAGCGAGTGCAGGTAGGAAGGAGCCTGCTCTGTTAACACCTTGTAGGCCATCGTAAGAGTTTTAAATTTGATACGAGCAGCAACCGACAACCAGGGGAGCTCAATGAGCAGTGGGGTGACATGCGCCCGTTTTGGTTGGTTAAAGACCAGACGCGCTGCAGCGTTCTGAACCATCTTCAGTGGTTTTACAGCACAGGCCGGGAGGCCCGTCAGTATGGCATTGCAGTAGTCGAGGCGTGAGATGACCACTGCTTGTACCAAGAGTTGGGTGGCTTGTTGTGTTAGAAACGGCCGTATCTGTCTGATGTTGTACAGCGCAAAGCAGCAGGACCGAGCCACCGAGGCAACATGGTGCGTAAAGGAGAGTTGGTCATCTACCATAACCCCCAGGTTCCTAGCAACCTTTGTTGGGGAGAGTGAGAGTGAGTCGATGGTTATGGTGAAGTTGTGTTGAATGGATTGTTTAGCTGGTATAACCAGAAGTTCAGACTTGGACAGGCAATCTTGGCACCCAGCACGCCCTCACACAGCGTACAGTGGCTAGAGGCTGCAGGACAGGGGCGGAACCTGGAGGGGCTGGCTGACTGATCAGAACAGAGTGGGCGAGCTGACCAATCAGAGCACACTGGGCTCATAGGCAGGCGGGGCTTAAAGACGCAGGAGCTCTAACAGAGCGTTTGAGACAGAGGGTGAATAGAGATGAACAATCTGAGAGAAATAATGTGTTTTTGGAACATTGAAGCTGTAAATCTGTTCAAGTAGAGCCCAAAAATAAAATGATGAACTTATGATGAGCATAGCTGGTCATTTTTTTAACATGCTCCAGCTGGGAATGATATGAGAGAATGATTATATTTAGAACCTTGAGTTCTGTTTAGAACCATTTCAGGCTTAAATGGTTCTCTGCATGGTAAGATGGTTCTCCACATTGATGGAGAATATATTATATATGGTTCTATATAGAATCTTTTTGAAAATGGCTCTATATAGCGCCAAAAATGGTTCTAATGTTGGTTCTTCAATGGTTATTTAATAAAGGAAATGGTTATATTTAGAACCATGAGTTCTATATGGAACCATTTCAGGCTCAACTGGTTCTCCGCATGGTGAACTTGTTCTTCAGATTGATGGAGAATGTGTTGTAAATGGGTCTGTATGGCACCAAGAAGGGTTCTGCTATTGGTTCTTCAAGGGTTCTTTAGTAAAGGGAATGGTTATATTTAGAACTATGAGTTTTTTTGTTTAATTAATTAATTCATTCATTAATTCATTCATTTTATGTTTTTTTTATTATAAAAATGAGTTTTAATTCTTAACTGATATGCAGAATGGGAATCAAAAAATGTTAAGCGGCGTGTGAAAAAGAAAAACCGTATTATGTTCATGAAATAAAACGTCCTTTGTCTGGGGTTGTTTCCATGTGACTTTTACATGGTTTTACTCGTTTTAAGTAATTTTATCTAGTAAAATTCGAAATCTAGTCTTATTTCACCGACTGGTTCTTTGGCATGTTTTAAGCATTATTTCTCAAAGCAAGCAAAATTATCAATATAGTGAGAGAATTTCACTTAAAACAAGTTAAAAAGTTTAGAAATAAGTATGTTAAAATTATACAGTAGTCTCATCACGAGAAATATTAGATATATAGACTAGATTTAAAATGATGTTGTGAGGCCTTAAACCTTTCTATACTTTTTGTACCGCAGAGCTGACTTCTCATAACTGTGAACGCAGTTACCAACTGTTTAACAGTTCAACCATGTGTGTCCCCTATGATTTTATATGTCGCTGTTGTCAGAAGAAAACCTTGTATCTCCATTTTTGCCATTTTTCAGGTTCTGACATAATTTTTGACACTTTTGGCCCTTTACAATGTATGTCAATATCATGACGCATGGACTAAAAATAAAGGCCCAAAATGACTTGGAAAATCTCTGGTTCTATTGACTTACATTAAAAGTGAAGTAGGTCTTTTCCTTCTACTGTAAAGTTACCATGTTGGAGATACGAGGTTTTCTTCCGACAACAGATATATATAAAACCTTGTATCTCCAAAATGGTGAATTTACAGGAGAAAGAAAAAACTTACATTACTCTCAATGGAAGTCAATGGAACTAGGCTTGTATGTATGTATGTTTATATGTATATAAACATATAGGAGGAGTTTTGGTTATACCGGGGAGGGATTTGGCTGTACTGGGAGGGATTTGGCTGTACTGGGAAGGGATTTGGCTGTACTGGGAAGGGATTTGGCTGTACTGGGAGGGGTTTGGCTGTACTGGGAAGGGATTTGGCTGTACTGGGAGGGGTTTGGGTTGATCAAGGTGACGATCCACGTCCGAAATGGTTTGAATGATCAGATTTGTACTGATTTTATGTGGCTTGGCCTCCAGATCTTGATACTCATGATTCATGCAGTGACCAGGTGTAAATGGGATCTCAGAGTCTGAATCTGGGTCATCCAGGGATCCATTCATAGCCAGATCACAGTGCGCCCTGGGGCTGTTTACAGCAGATTGTTCCTGCGATCAAATGAGTGTGATCTAATCACCGAAAACGCACGTGAATGCACGTACTGTATGTGCTGTAGCCCACAGTGACCATCATCACTCACAGCTCAGATCACTGTGCATCCCGCTGCATGACGAGCATGTAGTCAGCTGTGCGTCAGCGTTTGTTTTTCTGCTTAGTTATATGTTTACTACTGTTTACCTGCTGTCCCTGATCCTCGTACAGGCTTCTAAACCAGGCATGCAGTGAATGTGTGTTCATCCCTGTCTGGGTGAACAACACAAAGATAACAGTTGACACACATTCCTGTCTGTCCGGCTGTTGTGCAACAGTAACGTGATTAAAGGTGATGGGTTCATTTAAGAAGGTCTAATCTGAGTTCATTACTCAGCCCACCACAACACAGACACATTTACAGTAGCATACCTGATGGTGGGATTTTTAAATGCATGTTTGCCATGCAGAGAGACAAACCAGTGTTAACCCTTAAATAAACAAAGATTAAAATATCTGGGCAGCACCCAGTGTTCAGAATGCTGCTCATCCGGTTTGGCTGCAGGCTGGTCCATGATGACCATGTGCGTGTGCATGTTAACATGTCTGGGCTACTCTCACATGTGTAAGACCACTTCGCCATTCGTATTGCATACGGTGGCAAAAACTGCAGTACAAAAAAGGAAGCTGTAGGAAAACAGTTAGTCTTACAGTACAAATGATGTAATGGTCAGGAAAAGTTATCCTTTTGATACAAAAAGTGAATAAAGCTGTACGAAAGTTAGTATTACAGTACAAAAAGTACACATGAGTACTGCATGAGTAAAGTGCAACCATTCAACCCAGTTGATACAATTATCGTTATAAAAAAAGGAACATGTTTATATTTGCTTATTTCATCTAAACTACGTGGTTATTGGTATTTATAATGGAACATGTGCACTTGGTCAAGCTACTTGCTCCTGAATACGGCTTATTTCTGGCTGAATTTGTCAAAGATTTTAATAACATTAATTAATTCATTCATGCATTCATTTTTTTCAGGTTTCCCTTCTGCTCTGTTTTGTACAGTTTGTTTCACTGCATTAATATCAGCTTTATGTGGAATATGATCCGTGTTTAGCCTTGTAACTCACTTCAACCCCATTATTCAGTCATATATGGTGAAAACGGCTCGTGTAGTCTCTGATTTGACAGGCTGAGGTGGAAATAAACACTTTCTGAAGGTTTAGCACTCCCTTTGATTCAAAGTGTAAAGTACATTTAAAAAGAGTCTTAAGGCCTAAAATGAATTCTATTCATAAAAAGTGCCGGAGCTTAATGAATATTTTCTATGCAGCTTCTTACTGGAACGCACTCTGGCACCTGAGGCCTGATCATTCTCCTCTGTCCGACGTCTGCACGACTGGGAATGGCTGATCTGGGCCCTGAGCTGTTCTCCGAGCAGGAGCTGACCTGCTCCATCTGTCTGGACCTGTTCAGCGAGCCCGTCTCCACGCCCTGTGGACACAACTTCTGCCAGGCCTGCATCGGCGGCTACTGGGCATCCAGCTCCGTCTACACCTGCCCGCTGTGCAAGCGGCCCTTCGAGGAGCGTCCCGAGCTCAGCATCAACCGGGTGTTCGCCCACATCGCCCAGAAATACAGAGAGATCCGCTATGGGGGGCCGCCGCCCATCAAGCCGCGACAGAGGACGCTGGCCAGTGTATCCGTTCCCACAGGAGCCAGCGCAGGGTGAGTGCTTCTGTCTCCCTCAGGATCCCGACAGGATGTGACTGAAGTGCACTTGAGCAAGGCACCTAACCCCCAACCCCCTGTGTGCAAACACAGTCAGCTAAAGTTTCTGAATTCAGTTCAATTCACTACACACACTAGCAGCTGCCTTAGGTACCATAGCAACCAACAATGATACCATAGCAACTGGATAGCAGTAACCAAGCAACCAAGTCTCAGATATGTTAGCAACACTTTAGCAACCACCTAAAGTACCAGAGCAACTTTCTCGCAACAACCTAGCAATGTATGCATAGTATCATGTATAGTGTAATGTACAGTGTAATGTACAGTGTGATGTAGAGTGTAATTTATGTGATGTACAGTGTAATTTACGTGGTGTACAGTGTGATGTACAGTGTGATGTACAGTGTGATGTGTAGTGTGATGTAGAGTGTGATGTAGAGTCCTGTGATGTACAGTGTGATGTACAGTGTGATGTACAGTGTGATGTATAGTGTGATGTAGAGTGTGATGTATAGTGTGATGTATAGTGTGATGTAGAGTGTGATGTATAGTGTGATGTATAGTGTGATGTACAGTGTGATGTACAGTGTGATGTAGAGTGTGATGTATAGTGTGATGTAGAGTGTGATATAGAGTGCTGTGATGTATGTCACACAATTAATCTAATGTAATCTAATGTAATGTAAACAGAGACGAGGCTCTGTGTGATATCTGCACGGGCAGGAAGGAGAAAGCGGTCAGTTCCTGTCTGACCTGCACTGCGTCCTACTGCGAGACACATGTGCTGCCTCACCGCCAGGTGCCGTTCTACGCTTCCCACCGACTGATGGACCCCCGTGAGGCACTGCGGGGACGGACCTGCCGCGAGCACGGCCGGCTGCTGGAGGTTTACTGCAGAACTGACCAGCGCTGCATCTGCGCCATCTGCGTCCTGGAGGAACACCGGACACATACCACTGTCTCTGTACAGACCGAACGAGTGGTCAAGCAGGTTAGAGCACTTAAAACATCATTAATAATAATAATAGTAGTAATAATAATAATAATAATAACAGACCACTGTCTCTGTACAAATCAAACGAGTAGTTGAACAAATGCTAACTGTCTTCCTCCTTCCTTTATTACAGAAACTGCTGGGGAAGACTGAACTGGACATCCAGACGTCCATTGAGAGGCGAATGCTGCGGCTGACTGATCTGAAGCGCCGGCTGCAGACAGTCAGAGTAAGTCCAGCTCTAAACTGTGAACAGTACCACGTCTGACTCTTGCAGGAACTCTGTGTTGCTATTCATTCATCTCAGTATTCTGACAGAAACATTTTATTATGTACAGAAAATTTGCCAGCTGCTTAGAAGAAGCACCAAAATGCGGCCTGCGTAAAAGTTATGGCGCATTTTAAGTGTGATGTGCTGTGTTGGGTTAAACTAAGCGAATAAATACACATAGATTATACACCAAAATGACCAGACAGTGCCATATTTCAGTTTGTTCCCTATAAATCTTTCTGTTCATTTGATTTAATATTTTTCATCATTTCAGTCCTTTACCACAATGAGGGCGTTTACATGCAGTAAATAATCCAATCGTAATCAGATTATGGCAGTTATCTGATCATTCAAATGGCGGTGATCTCTTACTTTTAATCTAATCCTAGATTTTCAGCCTTGTGACTATCACTTTTTACCAGAAAACATCACCATAGCAACTACTGCTGCATATCTAACAAGCTGCAGGGTCGGTGACATTCAGTATTTCAGATCATAAACAGCACCTAAACCTGTATTAATCACAGTCTGAGTATCTAAACCTGTATTAATCACAGTCTGAGTATCTAAACCTGGATTAATTACAGTCTGAGTTTCTAAACCTGTATTAATCACAGTCTGATTATCTAAACCTGTATTAATCACAGTCTGAGTATCTAAACCAGGATTAATCACAGTCTGAGTTTCTAAACCTGGATTAATTACAGTCTGAGTATCTAAACCTGGATTAATCACAGTCTGAGTTTCTAAACCTGGATTAATTACAGTCTGAGTATCTAAACCTGGATTAATCACAGTCTGAGTTTCTAAACCTGGATTAATTACAGTCTGAGTATCTAAACCTGGATTAATTACAGTCTGATTATCTAAACCTGTATTAATCACAGTCTGAGTTTCTAAACCTTTATTAATCACAGTCTGAGTAACTAAACCTGTATTAATCACAGTCTGATTATCTAAACCTGTATTAATCACAGTCTGATTATCTAAACCTGTATTAATCACAGTCTGAGTTTCTAAACCTGTATTAATCACAGTCTGATTATCTAAACCTGTATTAATCACAGTCTGATTATCTAAACCTGTATTAATCACAGTCTGAGTACCTAAACCTGTATTAATCACAGTCTGAGTTTCTAAACCTGTATTAATTACAGTCTGATTATCTAAACCTGTATTAATCACAGTCTGATTATCTAAACCTGTATTAATCACAGTCTGAGTTTCTAAACCTGTATTAATCACAGTCTGATTATCTAAACCTGTATTAATCACAGTCTGATTATCTAAACCTGTATTAATCACAGTCTGAGTGTCAGATTTGAGCAGTTATCTGATCATTCACGTGTTTGTCTATAACATTTACTGAACATCAGATCAAATAAAGTCCAGTTCGGTCAGATTTCAACAACATTTACTGAACATCAGATCAAATAAAGTCCAGTTCGGTCAGATTTCACCAACATTTACTGAACATCAGATCAAATAAAGTCCAGTTCGGTCAGATTTCACCAACATTTACTGAACATCAGATCAAATAAAGTCCAGTTCGGTCAGATTTCACCAACATTTACTGAACATCAGATCAAATAAAGTCCAGTTCGGTCAGATTTCAACAACATTTACTGAACATCAGATCAAATAAAGTCCAGTTCGGTCAGATTTCACCAACATTTACTGAACATCAGATCAAATAAAGTCCAGTTCGGTCAGATTTCACCAACATTTACTGAACATCAGATCAAATAAAGTCCAGTTCGGTCAGATTTCAACAACATTTACTGAACATCAGATCAAATAAAGTCCAGTTCGGTCAGATTTCAACAACATTTACTGAACATCAGATCAAATAAAGTCCAGTTCGGTCAGATTTCAACAACATTTACTGAACATCAGATCAAATAAAGTCCAGTTCGGTCAGATTTCAACAACATTTACTGTCAGTTTCCTCTTTTTAGATCACGTCATGTGGAATAACTTCCCTCTGACTCACTTTCCTCTCTGACTGCTGTTTCTCTCCTCGTCCCTCCCCTGTGCGGCGTCACTCACTCAAGTCTCAGAGTTCATCGTAATGCACAGATCTGATTGGCTGAGTAGCGTCACGTGTGATATTTACACGCATGTGATTGATCTGTGAGTCTAAAGCTACAGTAAAGCCTAGAAAAGTTACACTGATTAAAACAGGACCACCCCATCAAAATGAAATAATTCTCCATAGTTTATCGGTTACAGGTCCAGGTCCGCATAGGACAGCGTCTGGGTCCAGACTTGGACCGCGGTCCACTTATTAGTGACTGCTGATCTAGACAATGTATGTTCATTTTTTCTAGTGACGTTTTTTTTTTTAAAGTTGCGCCATGAAGTTTATGTTACATTAATGCCGCGGTTGTAAAGCAGAAATCTGATTGTTGTTTGATTCCTGTAGACCTGGAGTTTCCCCATTATCTGTTTACTCAAGCGTATGAAAACACACTGAACCAATTACCGACACGATCTGATTGGCCGTTATCAGATCATAAAGTGCATGAAGGTGCACTCAGTGATGTAACCATGTGATTCAGTGGTGATTGTGATGCGGTTCCTGTGCAGAGCTACGCTCATGCCGAGCTGTCTGAGGTGGAGCAGGTCCTCGCAGACGTCACTCACTCCGTGGAGCGAATCCGCAGCGAGCTGGTGGGCGGGATCGAGCAGAAACGGGACGAAGTGATTGGCCGAGGGGAGAGGGTCACCTCCCACCTGGAGGCGGAGCTGGGGCAGCTGCAGGAGCGCAGGGCTCGACTGGAGGCCCAGGCAACTTCAGAAGATCACATTGCCTTTCTACAGGTGCACCGACGTTTTACAGGAGTTTGCTTCTTTAGGTTTGCACTGAAGCTAAGAAGCTATCGTAGCTTATACCCCAACAGTTAGCATGTTGCTGCTAACTGCGTGCCTATAAACAATATATTTGTTGTATTTAGAGACTGTAGGCTGTGGAAATGGGAAAATGGGAATTGCCCAGACAACGCATTAACTTTAAATGCATAAATTTAGGGTCATCTTACAGAAAAATAGCAAGGTGCAGGTAGAGCCGGGTTCTCTCGGTTCTGTTGGTTCTGTTCAGTCACAAAGCAGGATTTCTTACTTAGCCATCGACCTTTAAGGTTAATTTGATCTAATCCTAGAGTTTCAGTCTTGTGAGTAACAATTTACCAGAAAACATCAGCATAACAACTAGTGCTGCATATCTAACCTGCTGCAGGGCTGGTAACGTTCAGGATTAATAGCATCTAAAACCTGGATTAATCACTGTCGAAGTGTCTAAACTTAGGTTAATTATAGCCTAAGTATCTAAACCTGGATTAATCACAGTCTGAGTATCTAAACCTGGATTAATCACAGTCTGAGTATCTAAACCTGGATTAATGACAGCCTGAGTGTCTAAACCTGGATTAATCACAGTCTGAGTAACTAAACCTGGATTAATGACAGCCTGAGTGTCTAAACCTGGATTAATCACAGTCTGAGTATCTAAACCATGGATTAGTCACAGTCTGAGTATCTAAACCTGGATTAATCACAGTCTGAGTATCTAAACCATGGATTATTCACAGTCTGAGTATCTAAACCTGGATTAATCACAGTCTGAGTATCTAAACCTGGATTAATCACAGTCTGAGTATCTAAACCTGGATTAATCACAGCCCGAGTGTCTAAACCTGGATTAATCACAGTCCGAGTATCTAAACCTGGATTAATCACTGTCGAAGTGTCTAAACTTAGGTTAATTATAGCCTAAGTATCTAAACCTGAATTAATCACAGTCTGAGTATCTAAACCTGGATTAATCACAGTCTGAGTATCTAAACCTGGATTATTCACAGTCTGAGTATCTAAACCTGGATTAATCACAGTCTGATTATCTAAACCTGGATTATTCACAGTCTGAGTATCTAAACCTGGATTAATCACAGTCCGAGTATCTAAACCTGTATTAATCACAGTTTGAGTATCTAAACCTGGATTAATCACAGTCTGATTATCTAAACCTGGATTAATCACAGTCCGAGTATCTAAACCTGGATTAATCACAGTTTGAGTTTCTAAACCTGGATTAATCACAGTCTGAGTATCTAAACCTGTATTAATCACAGTCTGAGTAACTAAACCTGGATTAATCACAGCCCGAGTGTCTAAACCTGGATTAATCCCCAGATCAGTTTCTTTTTTTTCATTGTTGTTTAACTACAACCCAAAACAAATGCTGTAATATTATCTCCACAGAACAAACATTTTCTCTTTTTCTTCTGTTTCCTGGTTCCTAATTAAATCCTCTCAGTGAGCCTCTTAGAAAACACAATGGAACAGTAACATCCCAGAGGATGTTTGGGGGCCCTAAAAAGCTGCTTATATGTCTTATTAGGTAGATTCTTCATCAGTAGGACATGAAGTCTGGGAGGGTCACAAGTTCTGAGTGTTTTTTTTGTTGTTGTTGTTTCATTTTTTTGTGCAGTTACAAATTTTAAAATGCATTTTTATTTTATCGCTTGCAGTTTGCGCAGAAGGTCATGAACTAGCCGCAGACCTGTTAACGTGGTTTCTGACGCTGAAGATCACGCCGTTATTTCTAAAAGTGAACAAATTAATTGGTGTTTATTTATTTATTTGTTGCTTTTTTCAGACACTCCATTTGAGATTACTTGAAAACCTGTGGATTGACGCAGTTGTGGAGATTTAGGCACACAGTTAGCACCATGCTAATTGCTGGGATATAAGCTTCTAGTTGTTTGCTACATTAGCCTTGCAGCTCCAAGTGCTAAAACTAAAGAAGCTTCAGACACCAAACATGTCATGGCTGATTATATTTGGGGTCAGAATACACTGGGTGAAGGGGTTGATTCTGTAAAGTTTACTGATGGATTGAACATGAATCAATTGAGTAAATGTCTGACCTGTTGTGACCCGTCAGAGTTTCGAGGAGGCTAACATCTCCTACCAAGACATGGACATGCTGCACCCGCAAGAGGAGCCTGACCTGTTGCTGCACTTCTCTCTGGGGGAGGTGAAGGCTGCTTTGGGGGACATTCGGGAACGGCTGGATGATATTCACATGGGGGAAATTCACTACCGCCACTCAGGTCAGCATCGCTACCATTAATACTGCACGGTCAGTTTTTATTCATTATAGTACTCTGGCACTGCCTTTAGTCTTGGTGATGTACCTCTGTTTATGCCCACCTTTAGGGCTGTCATGCCTAGTAATGCTAGTCTTTAGATCTCTTATTCTTGCCATTGCCGGTCTTTAGGATTTTTACTCATTATTGACAGTCTTTAGAACCTTTACACTTGGTGATGCCAGCCTTGAAGACGCTTCCTTTTGGCAGTTTTGGCCTTTGAGACTCTTAAAAGTGGCTGTTTTTGTAGGGCTTGTACTCTTGGCAGGGCAGTCTTTAGGGCTTTTACTCTTGGTAGCACCAGTGTTTAGGGCTCTTACCCTTTACAGTGCTACTCTTGAGAGATTTTACTCTTGTTAGTGCCAGCCTTTAGGGCTCTTACTACTGGTAGAACACCTGTTTTAGGGCTCTCATTTTTTTGTGTGTCAGTGTTTGAGGCTCTTACTCTTGGTAGTGCTGGTTTGTAGGAATCTAACATTTGGGTGTGCAAGTCTTAGGCTGGTACTCTTTTAAAAATCTCACTTTTGGTAACACCAGTTTTAAGGCCATTACTTTTGGGGTTGCCAGCCTTTAGGACCCTTACTATAGGTGTTGCCAGCCTTTAGGACCCTTACACTAGGCGTTACCAGCCTTTAGGACCATTACTCTAGGAATTATCTGCATTTAGGACCATTACTCTAGGTGTTGCCAGCCTTTAGGACATTACTCTAGGTGTTGCCAGCCTTTAGGACCATTACTCTAGGTGTTGCCAGCCTTTAGGACATTACTCTAGGTGTTGCCAGCCTTTAGGACCATTACTCTAGGCATTACCAGCCTTTTGGACCATTACTCTAGGCATTATCTGCCTTTAGAACCATTACTCTAGGTGTTATCTCCCTTTAGGACCATTACTCTAGGCATTATCTGCCTTTAGAACCATTACTCTAGGTGTTATCTCCCTTTAGGACCATTACTCTAGGCATTATCTGCCTTTAGAACCATTACTCTAGGTGTTATCTCCCTTTAGGACCATTACTCTAGGCTTTACCAGCCTTTAGGACCATTACTCTAGGTGTTATCTGCCATTAGGACGTTTACTCAAGGCGTTACCAGCCTTTAGAACCATTACTCTAGGCATTGCCAGCCTTTAGGACCATTACTCTAGGCATTACCAGCCTTTAGGACCCTTACTCTAGGTGTTACCAGCCTGTAGGAGCCTTAATCTAGGCGTTGCCAGCCTTTAGGACCCTTAAACTAGGCATTGCCAGCCATTAGAACCATTACTCTAGGCATTATTAGCCTTTTGGACCCTTGCTCTAGGTGCTGCCAGCTTTTAGGACCCTTACTGGCACTGAGGAATTCTGATCCACACTGTGATGATAGTTAGACTGATCAAACCTTGCGGCCAAGATCATCAACAGGTCTCGGGGGTAAAGGCTGGTCACAGGGAAACCACTCTCACCATGACAAGAGAAAGATTTGCTCCAGTTATTTTCTGTTTCATCATAAAGCTGCAGGCGGCTGCGGCAGAGTTGGTTTTTGTGTGGAGCACAGTGAATCAGCAGGATGACAGAGAGTTCAGGAATCTGTGTTTAGTCACTCTGAGTGTCTTTGTTTGTTAGTTTTGATGTTCTGGGGGAATCTTCTCTGATTCCCAGGGATGTACATTTCTTATGAATCTATTAAATTTTGATTCTTTAGGACATTTTTCATTAACTCTTTATTCAAAAGATCCACTGTTTGCTTTGTAGATGCTCACCTTGCATTTCTAGATAAACTATAATCGAGTGTCGGACTGAGGTGAGGTCAGTGATTCAGTGATTCATCATCAAATCTCAAAATGTACCATGACTAATTTTGCTCATGATTGTTAGGAAGCGATTCAGCAAAAAATCTTTAAAAGCGATTTCTATTAAATGATTTAACCAAACCGCCTATTTTTCATGATTCTGTCAGATCATGATTCATTTGGAAATAAAGACATTAACGGCAGATATAGAACATTTCTAGATTGCACACTTTATTGACTTTCACTATTATTGATCATAACCGATTCTGACATTCCATAATCGATGCAGGTGAATCGGCACCTTTACACCGCTGCATTGGTGTGTTTCTACACCTCCACTAATTCCTGCCATAGTTCTGCTCCACACCCATGTTTGTGGAAGAAGGTGAAAGGTGTTTCTTTGAGCTGCTGAGATGTTTATGAGGAAGAACAGTGCGTGACTTGAGTTCACAGAGCTGACTCTTCCACAAAAACATGCCCGGAAAACTTGTTTTACACCCAGGAAATAGCAGCTCTGTGAAATATTAGATACAAACCACTCTGTGGTTTTTACATCTGAGTCAAATATAAACTGTCCAGACTTCAATTAAAAATAACTCAAGACTCAAAAGAGCTAATAAAATATTACAATCATCCAACAACATCAAACAATCATAACTGAAAAACTGCAAAAGCATCAAATATAAAATAATCATAATTTTAAAAATCTTCCATCTTCCACTTCCGTGGCCACAGGTGTATAGAACCAAGCAAATTTTTCATTAGTGAAAGAATGGGTCGCTCTCAGGAGCTCAATGAGTTCCAGCGTGGTACCGTGATCAGACGCCACCTGTGCAGCAAGTCCAGTCGTGAAATTTCCTCACTACTAAATATTCCACAGTCCACTGTCAGTGGGATTATAACAAAGTGGAAGCGAGTGGATGCTGAGGGGCATAGTGCACAGAGGTCACCGACTTTCTGCAGAGTCCATCACTACAGACCTCCAAACTTCATGTGGCCTTCAGATCAGCTCAATAACAGCGTAGAGAGCTTCATGGAATGGGTTTCCATGGCCGAGCAGCTGCATCCAAGCCTTACATCACCAAGCGCAATGCAAAGCGTGGAATGCAGTGGAGTAAAGCGCCGCCACTGGACTCTAGAGCAGTGGAGACGTGTTCTTTGGAGTGACCAATCACGCTTCTCTGTCTGGAAATGGAGTCTGGGTTTGGTGGTTGCCGGGAGACGGTACTTGTCTGACTGCATTGTGCCGAGTGTAAAGTTTGGTGGAGGGGGGATCATGGTGTGGGGTTGTGTTTCAGGAGTTGGGCTCGGCCCCTTAGTTCCAGTGAAAGGAACTCTTAAAGCTTCAGCACCAAGAGATTTTGGACAATTTCACGCTCCCAACTTTGTGGGAACAGTTTGGTGACGGCCCCTTCCTGTTCCAACATGACTGCACACCAGTGCACAAAGCAGGTCCATAAAGACGTGGATGAGCCAGTTTGGTGTGGAAGAACTTGACTGGCCTGCACAGAGTCCTGACCTCAACCCAATAGAACCCCTTTGGGATGCCAGGCCTTCTCGTCCAACATCAGCGTCTGACCTCACAAATGTGCTTCTGGAAGAACGGTCAAAAATTCCCATAAACACTCCTAACCCTTGTGGAAAGCCTTCCCAGAAGAGCTGAAGCTGTTATAGCTGCAAAGGGTGGGTGACATCATATTAAACCCTACGGATTAAGAATGGGATGTCACTCGGGTTCATATGCGTGTGAAGGCAGACGAGCGAATACTTTTGGTAATTAAATTGTGCATTACTATTATCAATAATTATTGATAATTATTATTATAATTAATAACAACAACAACAGCAGCAGGTTTTTGTAAAAAGGTGTCTTTGTCTGTATGTTGTCTGTCTAATCTTATGTTGGTGGACCACTCCTGGTCAAATTCCATGTTGTTGTTTATCTTCTGAGTGTAAATAAGTTACACATCCTCTACGGAGACACACTGCTGCACATTTTAACACACACTTACTGTTTATTTACTGAATCTAATATATCGGGGAAAGTAAGACACATAAAATGCGTTTATAACTCAATTTATTTCCAGTTAAACTCTCTGTAAAGGGTGCCCACACTTTTGCATATGACTGTAAGTGTCGCTGCTGATACGGCGACGTTTATAAAATGCAGAAATAAGCATTAGATCTGTAATATTTACAGATGGAGAACAGTGAATAAAACATTCTGGAGGTCAATAAATACATCAGCAAATATCAGTTATCATCTGCTTTTAATGTAATAATCATCATCATAATAATAAAAGCAATAATAGTAATACAGAAGTCAGTTTCCCTGTATTGTCGGTTTAACCTCTGTTTTGTGCATAAAAACAAATCAGACGTGTGTTCAGCACCGTTTCTGTCGGCTGTGTAATTCCGTCTGTGGTATTTCCCAGTGTTAACCTCTTAACCTCTCCAGAGTGTGTGTTGGTTTGTCCATCTGAATTTTCGTGACCAAATCATAAGGCAAATTATTCAGTAACTGCATGAAATAAATGTACATTTTTATTTTATTTATACGTAAAATCTCCCCTCAAACGAACAGAAGGTGTGTTTTATGATCTACACGTCACTACATGCTTATAATTCACTGCTGAAAGCCAAAAATCTCCAACGCTCTTTGTGTTATTTTCTAAAAGTGATGTTTCCAGAGCAGATCACTGATGAGACGCCGTCTGTTTATAGTTTAGAGCCCAGATTTGGGGAAAAACGGGTCGACTTTCAGTAGAAAAACAAAGTTCAGCTTCTTTTATTATAAGGGTTTAAAATGACATCACCGTCTATTAGACTGGAGAGAAGAGCTACAGCCTCACATGACGCCCAGCTTCTGAATGGAGCTTATGGAATATGAACGTTATGAGGAACATGACCAAGTGCGGTTTGGGACCACCGGTGGTCCCGAGGAGTTAAAAAGGTTGTCGTCACTGTTGTTGTACAATGTGGAAAGTAGGCGTCTCCAAACTTTTGACTGCTCTGGAGTGAATCCCCGCAGGTTTTCCTGTGAGAGACTCTAAAGGTGTGTTTTCTGTTGGCGTGTGGTTACAGTGTCCTCGCTGCCGGAGTCTGAGAGCATGATGAGTATTCGATCTATGAAGAAGAAGGAGTTTTCGCTCAGAGGTGAGTCCACAGCTCAGTTAACACACGATAAACACAGTGAATCTGCAGCAAAGCACTGATCATTTTTACTGCACGACTGATCGCCCACCGTGCTCCAAAAACCCACAATAACTCACCACCCAAACAGTACCTGCTCTGTGAGGGTCCATGGGGGTCCTGACCACTGAAGAACAGGGTAACAGAGTATCAGAGAAACAGATGGACTACAGTCTGTAACTGTAGAACTACAGAGTGCAGTTATACAGTAAGTGGAGCTGATAAAGTGGACAGTGAGCGTAGAAACGAGGAGGTGGTCATGATGTTACGGCTGACTGGTGCATAATGCATTAATAGAGCTCTGGGGCTGTATTAAACTAACATACTATCTTTAGTCCTAAGTTAAGATCTTATCAAATCTTATCTTGACTTAGGAATTTTATGTTATGTTACAGAATCTTATCTGTATCTTATCTAAGAAGTCACAAACTAGTCAATTGAGGTCAGTAACCAACTGTTATGTCCATTACCAAGCAATGACAGACGCACAGCTGAAACGTAAAGACGCAAGGTAGTTATCTAGACTAATAATAATATAATAATAATACTTTTATTTTATAAAGCGCCTTTCAAGAGACCCAAGGACACTGTACAATACAAAAAAAGTAAAACAGATAATACATTAAGATTTATAACAATATATAAAATAAACTAAGAAAAAAATATATATATAAAATAACAACAATAAAAATAAAACAATAATAAAAGACTTAACTAAAATAAATAGAAGTTCGAGAGAAATTCTCACTCAAATGCTAGCTGGAAGAGATAGGTTTTAAGACCGGCTTTAAAACATGATAGAGATGATGATGTACGGAGCTGTAGTGGAAGCCCATTCCAGAGTTTTGGGCCAGCAACACCAAACGCTCTATCACCTAGAGTACGGAATTTTGTAGAAGGCACAATTAGGAGATGAGAGTAAGAGGAGCGTAAAGTGCGAGTTGGAACATACATCTGAAGTAGATTACCCAAATAAGTGGGGGCAAGATCATGGAGAGATTTAAAAACAGTTACCAGTATTTTATACTGTACTCTAAACTGGACTGGAAGCCAGTGGAGATCCCTCAATACTGGTGTAATATGTTCCCAAGATCTTTTATGGGTCAACACCCTAGCAGCAGAGTTTTGCACATACTGCAGTCTGTTTAAAAGCCGGGTAGGGAGACCATGCAACACTGCATTACAATAGTCTAATCTAGAGGTCACGAATGCATGAGTAATGATCTCAGCAGCAGCAGAAGACAGAAATGGGCGAATTCTGGAAATGTTCTTTAAATGAAAAAAAGGCTGTTTTGCAGACATTTTTTATGTGGGGTTCGAACGACAGTGTTGTGTCAAAAATTACACCCAGATTTCGAACCTGAGCAGAGGAGGAGACAACAAACCCTGGTATAGAGAACCCAGTGTATAGACTAGTTATCTAGCTGCTGTTACTGATGTAAAAAAGGTCAAAACAAAACTAAATTGTGATAAACTCTAAGTTAGAATACTGTGAGAGCACCCTCTGCTGTTTATCAGAGCGCCCCCTGCGGTTAATCAGAGCACCCCTGCTGTTTATCAGAGCACCCCTTGCTGTTTATCAAAGCTCCCCCTGCTGTTTATCAAAGCGTTGCCGCTCCCCAGTTTCAGTCTCCATTTCCCAAACTCTTTAGCCGAGCACGCTGACGTTCCTCCTCAGACACACGTTCAGCTCCGCTTCCTCATTGTTCATCACCATCACTGTAATATTCCAACATCAACATTAACACAGGAAGGTGATCAAAGGGGCGGTGGAGTTCGAGTCGGCAGCGTCTGAGATTTTTAAAATGCAGAGTTAGAAAAGAAAAACATCTCCCAGTGAAAGTCGCGTTTTACAGTAGAAATAAATGGAGCTCATTATGCTGGTAGTGAACTACGCTGCCTGACTCAGCCGCCTCAAAACCAGAGAAACGGACATTAAACAGAAGTTCGGACCCTGTTGGGCTTCATCCTAAAGTTAGGACAGGATTTAGGAGGTTTAGTCTAGTCAGGATGTTTGTGTGATGCCTCTGAACACCCAGATGCCTCTGAACTCCCAGATGCCTCTGAACACTCAGAAGCCTTAGAACTCCCAGACGCCTCTGAACTCCCAGACGCCTCTGAACTCCCAGACGCCTCTGAACTACCAGATGCCTCTGAACTCTCAGATGCCTCTGAACTCTCAGATGCCTCTGAACTCCCAAATGCCTTTGAACTCCCAGATGCCTCTGAACTCCCAGACGCCTCTGAACTTAGAGATGCCTCTGAACTCCCAGACTAGACAGAGCCTGCTCAACTGTGTGGGGTCTTTTTTATGTCACAGCAGGGTCAACTCGCTCCTGAACCACCTCATTCAGTAGTTATACAGCAGTTAGCTCCGCCCACACAGTCTGATTTTCTTTGTTCTTTACTTTAGCGATGTGTTCCCACTTAAACATCATCAGAATCTGTATTTATTGATGTTTTCTTTATTCTACAGATCTTCGGAAGATCAAATCAAGTAAGGCGATTTTTTTATACTTAATTTACTCATTGATATGTTTGAGTGTCTGATAGTTTTATTCAGTGTAGAGATTAATTCTGTACCTATCTAACATAAAACAAACATGTGGGACCTTAGAGGGATGGAATGTCATATTTATTGTAGGGATGCACCAATTATGATTGTTTATAGGCCATTATTTGTTTGTCTTCAATGCTATTTGTAAACGTTCGCTCATTCTGGAATTGTATTATATTGTATATATTGTATATTGACAACAAAGTTCGCAATGTAAAATGTCAAATATTGTGTTTTTGTGCTGCTTTCAGTTTTATACAGGCCGAACTGAATTTATTATTTAGCATTTCACATACTGTCCCAACGGGATTGTAAATAGGTTGACTGTAAATAGGGGTTGTTGTATGGACAGAATGACCGCGGCTGATGTGTTTAGCTATGCTAATGTACTTCAGTTTATAGGTAACAGTGAGTCTTACAGTATCGGAAACCACATCATCAAGTCTGTTACAGGTGCTGAACACCTCCACAGGTTGAGGCCAATGGCAATTAGCGGAATGCTAAGTGGCAATGCTAATGAGCTGCTATCACTTGTTAGCTACGTTAGCCTCATAGCGCTTCCAGACGCTGATCTATCAGTTTAATAGAGCTCATTCCCATTATCCTCTCTAATTCCATCAATATTGTAATTGTGTGAAAATGTGCAGCTTGTTTTTAAGACTTCTCAGTTTTTGACTCTGCTGATCTCTCGTTAGGTCACAAAAAGGTGAAAGGCTATCTAGGTAAGCAACTTTTCATCTCTTTTCATTCAAACATTTCAGAATTTTAGTTCATTTTAATGAATACGCAGTGGTTACCTTTCACGGGGGGAACCACTGACTCCACCTTCAACACTGTTCCATACTGCATTAGCTCATGAAAGGTTTATCAGATGAGATCTCGGGGGGGTGAAGGCCTGACTCAGCATAACCGCTGACCTTAGCAGAACTTAACCCAGATGTTGTACAATCTGTTGTATTTCCCTCTTAAACTTGAATTAAATGGTCATACCTGGTTAGAAAGATGTGTCTGGCTCATTTGTGGGCCACATCCTTGGTTTGTTCTGGCCCAGTATACGGCTGGGTCCTCGGGCCCAGAACTGGCCCACATGCCGTAAAGGGAGTCAAACTGAAGGATACGGCCCAAATCTGGTCTGAATTTGGCCCAACTACTATGTTGGTTCACAGTATTCACACTAGAGCTGTCCCACAAATGTAGACATGAGGCAAAACGGTATGAAGCTGTCCAAGATCTGACCCTGTTCTACCTGGTAGTCAACCAACACTCACATAGGGAAGCTAGAATCGGCCCAAAACTGTCTGCTATCTGGGTAGAGTAAGCCATAGCAATACAATACTCTAAAAAACATTACCTAGCAACTTAGTACGTCTTTTAGAGTAAATCCAGCTGTGATGCAGTAAAATAGTCAGCTATCTAGCAATATTAGTAAATCTCCTGGAGTAATTTCAGTCACAATACAGTAGCCAGTGGTGTGGCCTGTGTGTGTAAACTGTTATGTACCAAAACTGATAGCAGTTTTAAATACACTGTGTTATAAATATTTGGCCATACCGCCCACAGCCAACACCTGATGCAAAGCAAAGAGTCAGACAAGGCAATTAAACTTAAAATGTATGCATGTTATATTCAAAATTCTCAAAGCACTGCATTGCAAACTTTGCTTGGTTAGCTGAGGGCGAGTCCGTTCCGACTAAATAATCCCCTCGTCTTTTGTGTGGCGTTCAGCATTGAAATGGAACCCATATTTTAGCTTCAAATACAACAGACTGATATTTTACACTGTAAAATGTACTGGCAGTGCCATCCGAGCGTAGGCCATGAAGACACAGCAGGCTTTTATTTGAAATCAGCAAACAGTCAACATTGTTTTTATTCCTTCAGAGGACATAACTCTGAACCCGGTGACCGCATACCCGTTCCTCATCCTCTCCGAGGACCGGAAGCAGCTGAAGCGCGGAGAGAAGCTGCAGTTCTTCAGGAACAGCCCTCAACGCTTTGACGTGTGGTCCTGCATCACCGCCAAAGAGGGATACGAGTCAGGGCGACACTACTGGGAGGTTAGAGCAACACTCACACTCACTGGCCACTTTAATGGAAACCCCTACCTTGTACTTCATTAACTGGCCACTTTATTAGAAACACCTACCTTGTGCTTCCACTAACTGGCCACTATATTAGAAACACCTACCTTGTGCTTCCACTAACTGGCCACTATATTAGAAACACCTACCTTGTGCTTCCATTAACTGGCCACTTTATTAGAAACACCTACCTTGTGCTTCCACTAACTGGCCACTATATTAGAAACACCTACCTTGTGCTTCCACTAACTGGCCACTTTATTAGAAACACCTACCTTGTGCTTCCACTCACTGGCCACTTTATTAGAAACACCTACCTTGTGCTTCCATTAACTGGCCACTTTATTAGAAACACCTACCTTGTGCTTCCACTAACTGGCCACTATATTAGAAACACCTACCTTGTGCTTCCACTAACTGGCCACTTTATTAGAAACACCTTCCTTGTTCTTCCACTAATTGGCCAATTTATTATTATACATTTTAGCCTCGTAGCTAGAGCGCTAAAACTAAAGAAGCTAAGTGTGTGTCTGTCTCTGGTTTACCTGTGCAGGTGAATGTAGGGGATAATAAGGACTGGAAGGTGGGAGTCGTGCGAGAGTCAGCTCAGAGGAAGGGTCTGTTCGATATGAGTCCAGCTAATGGTTACTTTGCTTTATGGTGGAACAGCAACCATCTGCGTGCCGTCACCACCCCCCCGCTCACTAAGGTCAAGGGCACGAACCGCCTGCGCCATGTGGGCGTTTACCTGGACTGTGAGGAGGGTCAGGTAACCTTCTTTAACGCCAAGACAGGCTCAGAGGTGTACACCTTCACCGCACCCACCGCCTTCTCCGAGAGAATGTACCCTCTATTCGGAACTGCAGATAAAGAGGTTCCTCTGGTTCTGCTAACTGCAGTCCCTCACTTCACTGAGTGAAGTCTGGAAGGTAAACCCAGTGTTTCCCTATTTCAGTCCAGTAAGAAACTCTAGAACAGACTCGGTTTATATCACAATACCTACATTTAGAGTCGGTTATTCATTCAGCCTAATGAGAAACTGTAGAACGGACTCGGTTTATATCACAATACCTACATTTAGAGTCGGTTATTCATTCAGCCTAATGAGAAACTGTAGAACGGACTCGGTTTATATCACAATACCTACATTTAGAGTCGGTTATTCATTCAGTCTAACGAGAAACTGTAGAACTGACTCGGTTTATATCACAATACCTACATTTAGAGTCGGTTATTCATTCAGCCTAATGAGAAACTGTAGAACAGACTCGGTTTATATCACAATACCTACATTTAGAGCCGGTTATTCATTCAGCCTAATGAGAAACTGTAGAACGGACTCGGTTTATATCACAATACCTACATTTAGAGCCGGTTATTCATTCAGCCTAATGAGAAACTGTAGAACGGACTCGGTTTATATCACAATACCTACATTTAGAGCCGGTTATTCATTCAGCCTAATGAGAAACTGTAGAACAGACTCGGTTTATATCACAATACCTACATTTAGAGCCGGTTATTCATTC
Source organism: Pygocentrus nattereri (assembly GCF_015220715.1). Classification (NCBI taxonomy): domain Eukaryota; kingdom Metazoa; phylum Chordata; class Actinopteri; order Characiformes; family Serrasalmidae; genus Pygocentrus; species Pygocentrus nattereri. The sequence continues at coordinate 25,807,015 of NC_051237.1, read as the reverse complement.
AGCCTAATGAGAAACTGTAGAACAGACTCGGTTTATATCACAATACCTACATTTAGAGCCGGTTATTCATTCAGCCTAATGAGAAACTGTAGAACGGACTCGGTTTATATCACAATACCTACATTTAGAGTCGGTTATTCATTCAGCCTAATGAGAAACTGTAGAACGGACTCGGTTTATATCACAATACCTACATTTAGAGTCGGTTATTCATTCAGTCTAATGAGAAACTGTAGAACGGACTCGGTTTATATCACAATACCTACATTTAGAGTCGGTTATTCATTCAGTCTAATGAGAAACTGTAGAACGGACTCGGTTTATATCACAATACCTACATTTAGAGTCGGTTATTCATTCAGTCTAATGAGAAACTGTAGAACGGACTCGGTTTATATCACAATACCTACATTTAGAGTCGGTTATTCATTCAGCCTAATGAGAAACTGTAGAACGGACTCGGTTTATATCACAATACCTACATTTAGAGCCGGTTATTCATTCAGTCTAATGAGAAACTGTAGAAAAGACTCGGTTTATATCACAATACCTACATTTAGAGTCGGTTATTCATTCAGCCTAATGAGAAACTGTAGAACAGACTCGGTTTATATCACAATACCTACATTTAGAGTCGGTTATTCATTCAGCCTAATGAGAAACTGTAGAACGGACTCGGTTTATATCACAATACCTACATTTAGAGTCGGTTATTCATTCAGTCTAATGAGAAACTGTAGAACGGACTCGGTTTATATCACAATACCTACATTTAGAGTTGGTTATTCATTCAGTCTAATGAGAAACTGTAGAACGGACTCGGTTTATATCACAATACCTACATTTAGAGTCGGTTATTCATTCAGTCTAATGAGAAACTGTAGAACGGACTCGGTTTATATCACAATACCTACATTTAGAGTCGGTTATTCATTCAGTCTAATGAGAAACTGTAGAACGGACTCGGTTTATATCACAATACCTACATTTAGAGTCGGTTATTCATTCAGTCTAATGAGAAACTGTAGAACGGACTCTGTTTATATCACAATACCTACATTTAGAGCCGGTTATTCATTCAGCCTAATGAGAAACTGTAGAACGGACTCGGTTTATATCACAATACCTACATTTAGAGTCGGTTATTCATTCAGTCTAATGAGAAACTGTAGAACGGACTCGGTTTATATCACAATACCTACATTTAGAGTCGGTTATTCATTCAGTCTAATGAGAAACTGTAGAACGGACTCGGTTTATATCACAATACCTACATTTAGAGCCGGTTATTCATTCAGTCTAATGAGAAACTGTAGAACGGACTCGGTTTATATCACAATACCTACATTTAGAGTCGGTTATTCATTCAGTCTAATGAGAAACTGTAGAACGGACTCGGTTTATATCACAATACCTACATTTAGAGTCGGTTATTCATTCAGTCTAATGAGAAACTGTAGAACGGACTCGGTTTATATCACAATACCTACATTTAGAGCCGGTTATTCATTCAGTCTAATGAGAAACTGTAGAACAGACTCGGTTTATATCACAATACCTACATTTAGAGCCGGTTATTCATTCAGTCTAATGAGAAACTGTAGAACGGACTCGGTTTATATCACAATACCTACATTTAGAGTCGGTTATTCATTCAGCCTAACGAGAAACTGTAGAACGGACTCGGTTTATATCACAATACCTACATTTAGAGTCGGTTATTCATTCAGTCTAATGAGAAACTGTAGAACGGACTCGGTTTATATCACAATACCTACATTTAGAGCCGGTTATTCATTCAGTCTAATGAGAAACTGTAGAACGGACTCGGTTTATATCACAATACCTACATTTAGAGCCGGTTATTCATTCAGTCTAATGAGAAACTGTAGAACGGACTCGGTTTATATCACAATACCTACATTTAGAGCCGGTTATTCATTCAGTCTAATGAGAAACTGTAGAACGGACTCGGTTTATATCACAATACCTACATTTAGAGCCGGTTATTCATTCAGTCTAATGAGAAACTGTAGAACGGACTCGGTTTATATCACAATACCTACATTTAGAGCCGGTTATTCATTCAGTCTAATGAGAAACTGTAGAACAGACTCGGTTTATATCACAATACCTACATTTAGAGCCGGTTATTCATTCAGTCTAATGAGAAACTGTAGAACGGACTCGGTTTATATCACAATACCTACATTTAGAGTCGGTTATTCATTCAGCCTAACGAGAAACTGTAGAACGGACTCGGTTTATATCACAATACCTACATTTAGAGTCGGTTATTCATTCAGTCTAATGAGAAACTGTAGAACGGACTCGGTTTATATCACAATACCTACATTTAGAGCCGGTTATTCATTCAGTCTAATGAGAAACTGTAGAACGGACTCGGTTTATATCACAATACCTACATTTAGAGCCGGTTATTCATTCAGTCTAATGAGAAACTGTAGAACGGACTCGGTTTATATCACAATACCTACATTTAGAGCCGGTTATTCATTCAGTCTAATGAGAAACTGTAGAACGGACTCGGTTTATATCACAATACCTACATTTAGAGCCGGTTATTCATTCAGTCTAATGAGAAACTGTAGAACGGACTCGGTTTATATCACAATACCTACATTTAGAGCCGGTTATTCATTCAGTCTAATGAGAAACTGTAGAACGGACTCGGTTTATATCACAATACCTACATTTAGAGCCGGTTATTCATTCAGTCTAATGAGAAACTGTAGAACGGACTCGGTTTATATCACAATACCTACATTTAGAGCCGGTTATTCATTCAGTCTAATGAGAAACTGTAGAACGGACTCGGTTTATATCACAATACCTACATTTAGAGCCGGTTATTCATTCAGTCTAATGAGAAACTGTAGAACGGACTCGGTTTATATCACAATACCTACATTTAGAGCCGGTTATTCATTCAGTCTAATGAGAAACTGTAGAACGGACTCGGTTTATATCACAATACCTACATTTAGAGTCGGTTATTCATTCAGTCTAATGAGAAACTGTAGAACAGACTCGGTTTATATCACAATACCTACATTTAGAGTCGGTTATTCATTCAGCCTAATGAGAAACTGTAGAACGGACTCGGTTTATATCACAATACCTACATTTAGAGTCGGTTATTCATTCAGTCTAATGAGAAACTGTAGAACAGACTCGGTTTATATCACAATACCTACATTTAGAGTCGGTTATTCATTCAGTCTAATGAGAAACTGTAGAACGGACTCGGTTTATATCACAATACCTACATTTAGAGCCGGTTATTCATTCAGTCTAATGAGAAACTGTAGAACAGACTCGGTTTATATCACAATACCTACATTTAGAGCCGGTTATTCATTCAGTCTAATGAGAAACTGTAGAACGGACTCGGTTTATATCACAATACCTACATTTAGAGCCGGTTATTGTGGATATATTTCCTGCAGTATCTTCAGCCAGTCACTAGTAGTGTAGACTACAACTTGGTTAGCTTGCAACATTAGCAAATCCTCTAGAGTAAATCCAGCTGTGCTTTAGTAAATAATAACACGGACTATAAAAATCCATAGCTAGCTAGAAATATTAGGAAAAAAGTCTGGTTTGCTGTTTTGAGCTGCTTGAAGCTCCTTGGAGGAGCTCCACTGTGAACTTGCACACAGAGGGAATGACAGTAAAAGCCTCTGGACTTGAAGGTGCGTTCACAGCATCATTTCAGCTACAGTGGGCTGAGATGTCATGTTTACGTAGAGAAAACACAACAACGTGCAGATTACGGAGTCGCCAGGACTGTTATTGGGAAACACTGGAATCAGCAGAGAATGAACGAATAGTGTGATAAAGAAAGTAACGGTTGCATAGCTTTTTAATCCGATATGAGGGAACATTTCACAAAGCGGATCACAACATTCCCATAACATTCCCCCTGAAGTCTTTCCTCCAAATTTGTCTCACGGAAGTGACAGAATGGAAAAGACTATCTGGATAAGCTAAGCCAAAGTCAGGTCTGTCCACTGGGAGGAGAACTAAGCCCATTTGTGCTGGACAGTCCAGAGTTTGGGATTAAATTATCCAGCTTTAGGGTCACTCTACAGAAACGTGCGTTTTTGTGTCCTGAGCGTTTACAGATGCATCACACTTGGAAAAACATGTGAGGGTTACAATGTATTTAGATTTTAAAATAAAACTAAGATATTTTAATCATTTCACCTTCTTGAGCCTCAATGATATTGAATTCCAAGCACCACAGAAGAGCTCGTCCCCACAGTCGTGTGGAAAGGCTGAGGCCATATTTTGAGGTAAAAAACATGTTTTTTCTGCATTTTTAACTGCAATAATAAAAACATGACTATGGAAAATATGATTTAAATATCATAAAGAAAGCAAACACCAAATAAATATGATAAAATATATAATGAAAGTTCCCCAGGTGTCGTGTCACTGGTGCTACCGTATAACAGAAAGTCTCTCATTTTGAAATAAAAGTCACACTGATGATGTCACTGGACCTCCTTTGACCTGTTGTCTGAGGATCTATGGAGAAAAGCTCGTGGTGAGTCCACTGCGTCTCTCAGTTCTCAGAGATCTTCTCACTCAGCTCATGATCTCATATGAAGCTTCTAGCTGACGTCACTGGTGTGACCAGGTAACTGTGAAAAAATAGAAACACAAATGGATTAAATTCCATATTTTAGTGGACGTTCCCTGATGGACAGCGTGTGGTTTGATGTTCTGTAAAATGCATTGATCATTAAAAACGTCTCTGGTGTTTCCTTCATTATGTGGAACACCAGAGACGATCAGTGACGCCAGTGACTCCTATGGAGAGACAGGGAAGTGGACGTTTCTGTAGAATCACCCATCACTGAGAAATCCTGCTTTGTGAAATTTCCTCCAGGACGTTGTTAAACCGCCTGCTGTCTTTTAACCCTTCCGTGCCGACAGCCTCCTCATCATCCCCACATTCGGAACGTTTGTGCCGAGTGCGTTTCATTGGGCTTAGTTTACTTTTTTGTCAGAATGTTAAAGTTGCTGTATCAACACTTGATGCTCATATTAACTTCAAAATATCTATTAATTAGTCAGAATTGCACCCGTTATTGGTTGTAGGTTAAGTATGTGGTTTGGTGGAAGGGCAGTTAAATTAGGCCTCATTATTAGTCTTCCATTTATCACCTGCTGTAGTCACTCTGTTGTTCTTTCCTTTGCTAGATATGACGATACCGTGAAAAGAAAAGACGTAATAAATATTTTTTCTATTTATTACTGTTGATCTAGGAATATTCTGATGAACTGTGTAATGATTTTTGGAACATTATGATTGTTGATATGATGCTACTCAAAAATAAACTTGAATTTGAATAAACTTTTTGACCCCAGTCTCTTTTGTTTAACTGCTAACGGCGAGGTTGGATTTAAAGAGACGCTCCCAGCCCAAAGAAAATATAACCACTGCTACCCCAGTCGCAATCTTACGGTCACGCCGCAGCATCTCTACAGTGAGCTTTTCAAGTTTAAAGACGAGGAAAGTTCCCTTCTCATGATGTATCTTGAAGGTTCAAGGGCCTTTTGAACTGCTGGGGGTGGAGCTTTTGGGGGTTTGAAACATGAGGAGTCTGGTCACTTCTTATTTCCCTCATTGTATCAAAAACATGACTGAAAAACTGCAGAGGGCGCCTGCGAGCGAGTTCTCAATCAATGGGGGTGAATGGAACTAAACGGCTAAAAAATAAAAGTTCAAATAGTTTCTAATCACTGAACCAGAACTGCTACTGAGAGCTGATTGGTTAGTGTTACTGCTACTGAGAGCTGATTGGTTAGAGTTACTGCTACTGAGAGCTGATTGGTTAGAGTTACTGCTACTGAGAGCTGATTGGTTAGCGTTACTGCTACTGAGAGCTGATTGGTTAGAGTTACTGCTACTGAGAGCTGATTGGTTAGCGTTACTGCTACTGAGAGCTGATTGGTTAGCGTTACTGCTACTGAGAGCTGATTGGTTAGCGTTACTGCTACTGAGAGCTGATTGGTTAGAGTTACTGCTACTGAGAGCTGAATGGTTAGAGTTACTGCTTCTGAGAGCTGATTGGTTAGAGTTACTGCTACTGAGAGCTGATTGGTTAGAGTTACTGCTTCTGAGAGCTGATTGGTCAGTGTTACTGCTACTGAGAGCTGATTGGTTAGTGTTACTGCTACTGAGAGCTGATTGGTTAGAGTTACTGCTACTGAGAGATGATTGGTTAGAGTTACTGCTACTGAGAGCTGATTGGTTAGAGTTACTGCTACTGAGAGCTGATTGGTTAGCGTTACTGCTACTGAGAGCTGATTGGTTAGTGTTACTGCTACTGAGAGCTGATTGGTTAGTGTTACTGCTACTGAGAGCTGATTGGTTAGCGTTACTGCTACTGAGAGCTGATTGGTTAGCGTTACTGCTACTGAGAGCTGATTGGTTAGTGTTACTGCTACTGAGAGCTGATTGGTTAGCGTTACTGCTACTGAGAGCTGATTGGTTAGCGTTACTGCTACTGAGAGCTGATTGGTTAGTGTTACTGCTACTGAGAACTGATTGGTTAACGTTACTGCTACTGAGAGCTGATTGGTTAGTGTTACTGCTACTGAGAGCTGATTGGTTAGAGTTACTGCTACTGAGAGCTGATTGGTTAGTGTTACTGCTACTGAGAGCTGATTGGTTAGAGTTACTGCTACTGAGAACTGATTGGTTAGTGTTACTGCTACTGAGAGCTGATTGGTTAGAGTTACTGCTACTGAGAGCTGATTGGTTAGTGTTACTGCTACTGAGAGCTGATTGGTTAGCGTTACTGCTACTGAGAGCTGATTGGTTAGCGTTACTGCTACTGAGAGCTGATTGGTCAGCATTACTGCTACTGAGAACTGATTGGTTAACGTTACTGCTACTGAGAGCTGATTGGTTAGCGTTACTGCTACTGAGAACTGATTGGTTAGTGTTACTGCTACTGAGAGCTGATTGGTTAACGTTACTGCTACTGAGAGCTGATTGGTTAGCGTTACTGCTACTGAGAGCTGATTGGTGGAGTGTAAATATGCAGCTCTGCAGTCAAAAACTGCAGTGCTGAGAATGACCCACCACCCAAATAGTACCTGCTCTGTGAGGGTCCATGGGGGCCCTGACCACTGAAGAACAGGGTAACAGAGTATCAGAGAAACAGATGGACTACAGTCTGTAACTGTAGAACTACAGAGGGGAACTATACAGTAAGTGGAGCTGATAAAGTGGACAATGAGCGCAGAAACAAGGAGGTGGTCAGAAATTTACACCGGTGTAATTAACAGTTAATTACTCAACACAGATTTTTTTTTGTTTCAACATATTCAAATCAGAGGCAGATCAATTTAATTAACACCAACCAATCAGAGTTTCTTTGTCATGTAGTATCTCAGAACTACACAGCGCCTGTTTATGGTTGGTTTATCCTGTTTTCAGTAGAACGAGATGTTCTCACTGTTTACTTGCAGGGTTTAATAGGAAAATGGTCAATTATTCGTCGCTACTGCTCCAGGAATCAGTTTCTTCCTCTGCTTTTACGTCTCAGATGGATTAAAGAAAAATCCACACGTTGGACTTGATGTGAAGTTTCCGCTGCGTTGTGGTGTGAACAGGCCTTTAGGCCCACGTTTAACTTTACACAGTTCAAATGCTAATCTGGGACCAGCTTAATCCTATAGATTCCTTAGATCAGTTTTCCTTCTCCGAGATGCCTCATAAACGTGGGACTTGACTATATCCAATGACTTGTTTGTGTTTATAGGCACTCTGTCTCTAGAAGGTGGCGCATTTACAGCAGTGTAAACATAAACGAAGGCTGGGCGATGTGGCAAAAATATCACTATACACAATTTTCATGATACCGGTTTTCCAGTTGCCTGCCCAATTTAGTTGCATCCCATTCCACACACTAGTTAGGTCTCCCACAGTCAGACAATACCACCAGCGCTAGGAAAGATCTACCACAGGCTTCTTCCAAGACCTGTGAAGAGCCACCACATCTTTTCTGACTGCTGCTAAAGCAACAGCATTGGATGTATGACGATATTACTGTGGTTGTGATAAGCAATGTCCTAATCAGGCCTGTTTTATTGGCTCAGAGGAGTCATGGGGGTGATGAGGGAGATGGGTGGGGGGGCCATCCTACCGATCCAGAGAGTGAAGCCAGTTGTGCACTCTTGGGTCACATTACCAGTGACCAAACTCAATCTCCTGATGGGCCAAAGCTTAGATGGTTCCACCACTCGGGAGCACCGTATGTGATATTTTCAGACAAACGCAATCCACCAAGCCCAATAAAACAGGCCTGGTTATGACGATGTTTACCACATTAACGATAATATCGTCGTATCACCCACCTCTTAACGAAAGAACAGTGTTCGTCAAGCGGCTGGAGCCACTCGGCCAAATAAATCGTGGAAATCAAGACAAAGCAGACCAAATTAAAAACAAACCCCATTGTCTTTATTTAGTTAGTCATTTTACAGTAGTCACTCTTAAAGTAGCTGCCTTGAGGTTTTTTCTTTTTTCCTGCCCGTTTTTTTTTTTTCTCCTCACCATTTCAATTTTTCGTCCTCACTTTGATCAACACAAGGAAGAAACAATGGAAAAAGAATGAGAAAAACAACCAAAATAAAGAAAGTAACAAAATGGATTTTTAAAAAATGCCCCTGAACAAAGAAGAAAATAGGAATTTTGGCAAGAGATTCATTCATGATTTCATTCCAACCCTGTGCAGTACAGTTTGATTCGGACGATGCTGGAGGTAAAAAAAAAAGGGGGGGGGGGGGTCAAGTCGGGTCAAAAGGTCATATTCAATACAGAAAAACGAAGATAGGTGAAAGTGGGGAATCATTTAATACATACTTAAAAAAAACCAAAAAAAAAAAAAACCTGATATTCTTGGAATGATGCGTTTTCAATCAATTTCGCCAACCCATAATCCTCTCCTGCCATGCTAGCGAGTGATGGCTCAACCTGATATGCAAATATAAGCAGTGGATTGTGCACATTTTTCATATTTCCATTTCATATGGATGTCCACATTATCTTACAGGGACAAAACTGACCTGAACGTATGTACAAAACCGCGGTAAGGCATCCACCGACATGGAACGTGAGCAACAGTCACTCAAAGGAAAAAAAATGCCACTGCTAGGGGTCTTCGGTCAAGCTGCTATTTCTTTTAAACCCTCAAATTCAAGAACATTGTCCACTGCAAAGTACTGGACCCTGTATTGGAAAAGCCAACGGCCACATCTCTACAGCCAGCAGTGAGTGCAACGTTGACGTGCGTCATTACTGTATGTTGGGACTGCACGATATATCATCTGCGAATCGTTATTGCGATACTGCAATACTGATATGCAATGCAAATGCAGTGTAGGGCTGCACGATACATCACTACAGCGATATTTAATATCTTTGTCCAAAACTGATTTCACAGAAGGCTGCAATATGTGAATGAGCCCTCCAGCCAATCACAGCCTGCTGTGATGATCATAACCAATCACAGCTCCAGATGAGTTTGTGTGGGTGGTGCTTTGTAAGCCAAGAAAAGTGAATTATTTTAGGTCAAAATCGATCACATTATCGATTTTTAAAACATTACATGGCATTTCAATATGTAGCATCATCGCCACAGTAAATTTTGGTCTTTAAAGAAAAGACATCCAGTTTCTGAATCCAAGAAATCCAAACTTTCTGCTTAATTTAATAGTTACGATGTCAACACAGCCATTCTGAGCGGTTTGGTGTGAAACGCTCGGTTCTAGATAAACTTACCGAGTCAGAACCGTTCACCATGGTGGTGATGGGAACCAAACGTCCCCCTCTAAAAGCTCCTCACAGAAAGTTCCTACATGAGCTGGTTCTGAATTCACTGCCTGATGACAGACGCTGTTTTATGAGAGTTTAGAGAACTTCAACTCCGTTCATGGTGGAGGGAGACATGCAGGGCGCTGTGCGGCAAAATAGTCCTCAAAGAAAACTCATTATTCCAGATTTTCCACTGTTTTCCCATCATCAACATTCCATATAAACTCAGAAGACTCATGTAGGTTCTCTGGTGGTTCTGGACGGTAAATAAAATGTCTATGACCATGTTGTAGTCATGGCAACGCCTGGTTCCCATCACCACCACTGTAAAGACGTCTGAACCAGTTGACACCAAACTGCTCTGATTACATCTCAACAAATGTTTTGAAAGAAAACATTAGAAATTTCAGTGGAATTCCCCTTCAATAATGCCTTATTATTGAGTCTCCACTGTGAATATGTAGCAGCATAATCACAATGCTGGTTCTGCTGATATCGTGCAGCCCTACTAGAAAGTTAATCACTGAGCGACTCCTGTTTACGTGTTTCGGACTGAATGAGGTGAATTCTCAGCCAGTGTTTACTCTCCGTAAACCAAACAGACTACAGCTGCAGACGTGTGGCTCATTTCTTTGACCTCAACACAAAGCAAGGAAAACAACACTATGATTTTTTTTTTTTTTTTTTTTTTTACTGTGAAATTATAACCCATAATAAACTCCAGCCCTCCACATTCATTCACACATTCATACGCACAACAACAAACCGTATTTTGGCTCGTTTACAACTAACCATGTGTCTGTGAGGAGTGTTTATTAGCACATGTTACACTCTGGCTCATTAAAAAGCTAGACCTCAAGAACAATTCGGTGGTCAAAATCCAAGATTTTAAGAAACGGAAGCCCCTCTAACACTGTTCGGACCCTGTTGCGCCAATTTCACTGCTTAAAACAGGCGAATTTTCTTTATAAACGTATCTACAGGCTGACAAATAATGTCTAAAATCAGCGGTCTTCAGATCCAGACCTTTGATCCATATTCCAGTCCTGGTTTTTGTAATCACTGGTAACTGATCCCTCGATGGAGCTGACTGGACTGGCGAACACTTAGCAGTAATTCCAAAATCCAGGACCGGAATCTAGATTATAGGTCTGTACTTGATGGCCTCTGCCCTAAACCAGTGATGTGGCCTAAACCAAGTCTGAAAATGATGGTTTAACTCAAAAGAAGGACTAACAGAAGTATACGAGTGGGGTGGGGGATGATTTTCTAATGCTGTTCTGCATTTTTCACACATTTTCTGGCAATACTGAACAGGCTTTTGGAGCAGTGCAGCCTGTTAGCACGCTACTGGAGCCACTCCTGCAGTTTTTAGGGAGTAGCTGTTAGAGAGATTTCCCTGCATTAGCCGAACAAACGTATCAGGAGTGTCTGACACCAGCGTCATTTTAAAATTTCGATGCAGAGGGTTTTAGCAGCTTCGAGTACCCGCCTCAACGTGATCTAGTGAAGGAAGTGAGAATCAGAAAACAACAAAAACAAAACAAGTCCTAAAAACGAGTGCGGCGGAGGGCAAACTGACAGCAGCCCAAATCCCCTCACTTTCACGCACCTGATGAGGGTCAGAGCACGCATTCTCAGTGCAGCGTGGGGAGAAATTCATAGGGTACGGGGGTTACAGCGCCCCCTATATTAGAGCAGAACAAAGCAGGGCAGGGTTTATAACGACAGCAAGTCTTGGCAAAGCTGAGTGTGGCACTGGAGTGGCAAGGTTCTGGAGCAGGACTGCATATTAAACCCAAAACAGTGCAACACAGAGGTTCCAGATGTGGCGCCTGCAGAACTGGACGAGGAAACGCACCAATAGCACAGAACACGAGGAGCAACGGAGGCGGAGCAAGGAAAGAAAGGCGGGGCTAAAGATGACTGTGGGAAAGCAGGTGTGGAGTGAATGGCACGGATGGAGGTGAGGGAGGCTCGAACAATCACCACACTCACATTTACATGCATACGCAATCAAAGAGGACGAGGGCGGGGAAAAGGAAAAAGGGGGAGTGGCCTGGGTGAAAACTTAGTCAAAGAAAGAAAAAGAGAAAAGAACGAGGAAAGAGAAAAATAATAGCCTCGGTGAAGAATAAAAAAAGTGGGTGTGGCCTTTGCAGAAGGTGTTTATAAATGGGAGAGGGGAGGGGTGAGGGAGAAGAGCAATTTTGGCCCAGATGAAAAATAAAAAGAAAGAGGGGAAAAGGGGGTGTTACTTAGGTTTAAAAAAAAAAATAAAAAATGTGGGGTGCAAAATGCAGTCCCATCATGAACAGGTGGGGAGGTTTATGGTGAAACGTTATTAAAAAGGGGGGAAAGAGAGAAGAACAGCTAAAAAGGAGAAGAGTCCTGATACTGGGCAGAAAAAAAAAAGGAAAAAGAGGAAGAAAGGGGTGTGGCCTGAGCGAGAAGTATTTAGGGGGTGGAAAAAAAGGGGAGGAAAAAGAAAAAAGCACACAGAAAGTGTAATATTGAGGTGATTGCATGGCCATGGTAAACAAACGAAAACTAACCCCGCCCCCTCAGACTCAGGCTCGACTCAAACCGGCTCCCTCGACTCCCTCAAAGGAATTCTGAGTAAGCAGACGGACAGTGAGCACCCCCACCCCCCCAAAACTGAAAGTAGGTACATTAACACTGTTTACAGCTTTCATACAGGGGTCTCACGCCCACTCCAGCCCCCCACTCGGGCTCACTTTGTTTGGAAGAACCTCTCTAGCGGTGGATACATTCTGTGTACAGATACACTGTTAGCCGTCCACTGCCTAGTGCAAATATGCTGCGAGTAGAGCTGGCTTCTCCGCTAGAACCCTGGGAGCCTTACCTGCATACAGGTGAGTGGTGGGTGGGGGGTTGGGGGAGGGACTGGATAGACCGGAGGATTGGGGAGGGGTGGGCTGCTGAGCAGACAAACTGGATTATTTTACAGTAAAGCACATTTACACATACATACACGCACTCACGCGCACACAGCACTGATACTGAATATGTACATGCTTGTTGTCTTTTCTCTTGTCTGTTAAGTCCATTCACAAATAGTTGATCCAGGAACAAAAATAATAATAATAATAATAATTATTATTATAATAATAACAACTGCAGCAAACAGGTTCCCCCATCTGTGTGGCTCGCTGAGCGCCGGCCGTGTCTCTGGGACGTAGTGTGGGTGGGTGTGGGTGGGTGGGGTCTTTAGCTGTTCTTCAGCAGCAGTCTGTCGTCGGGGGAGGGGAAGGAGTGGATCTGTCCAGCGTCCGGCGAGACGAGTCCACAGGAGCGCAGGTCCACGCTCTGCAGGGACACGCACCGCCGCAGCAGCGGCAAACACTGCTCCGTCACCTTCACACAACCTGGAACACGCAGAGCGTTACAGTGAGCGGACAGCACTGATAAATATTCATAACCAGATACTCCACAGGCAGAGTGAGCAATATGACATCATTAGTGAAGCTCCAAAAGGAAAACTGTTGACCGAAACCTAAAATGTAGGAAATGTAGTTGACAACTGAAAGAAAGGTCTTGTTTACTTGTAATTTGCAGTTTTATTTATGCTTTTGAAATTAACTAATAACGCTGTTGATGCTTCAATATGGTGAGAACATATATGAGAGAATATGGTGAGAATATGATGAGGAAAACGTGAGCATATAGTGAGACGGAGTATATCATGAGCATATGGTGAGATCATGTGAGTATATGGTGAGATTGTGTGAGTATATGATAAGCAAATGGTGTGAATATGGCGAGTATAACGAGCATATGGCAAGATTATGTTGTGAGAATATGGTGAGACTGTGAGCATCCGGTGAGTACAACATGAATATATGGTGAAATTGTGTGAGTATATGCTGAGTATATCGTGAGATTGCATGAGTATATGGTGAGAACATGGTGAGTATAACATGAGCATATAAATGAGATTGCATGAGTATAATATGAGTATATAGTGAGAATATGGTGAATACGACATGAGTATATGGTGAGATTGTCTGAGTATATGGTAAACATTTGGTGAGACTGTGTGAGTATAAGGTGAGTATATGATGAGAATATGGTGAGTATAACAAGCATATAGTGAGACTGAGTATATGGTGAGACTGTGAGTATATGGTGAGGATACGGTGAGATTGAGTATATGGTGAGTATATGGTGAGATTGAGTATATGGTGAGATTGAGTATATGGTGAGGATATGGTGAGATTGAGTATATGTTGAGTATATGGTGAGATTGAGTATATGGTGAGTACATGATGAGATTGAGTATATGGTGAGATTGAGTATATGGTGAGGATATGGTGAGATTGAGTGTATGGTGAGGATATGGTGAGATTGAGTATATGGTGAGGATATGGTGAGATTGAGTATATGGTGAGATTGAGTGTATGTTGAGTATATGGTGAGATTGAGTATATGGTGAGATTGAGTATATGGTGAGTACATGGTGAGATTGAGTATATGGTGAGATTGAGTATATGGTGAGTATATTGTGAGATTGAGTATATGGTGAGTATATGGTGAGATTGAGTGTATGGTGAGTATATGGTGAGATTGAGTGTATGGTGAGTATATGGTGAGATTGAGTATATGGTGAGATTGAGTATATGGTGAGTACATGGTGAGATTGAGTATATGGTGAGATTGAGTATATGGTGAGTATATTGTGAGATTGAGTATATGGTGAGTATATGGTGAGATTGAGTGTATGGTGAGGATATGGTGAGATTGAGTATATGTTGAGTATATGGTGAGATTGAGTATATGGTGAGATTGAGTATATGGTGAGTACATGGTGAGATTGAGTGTATGGTGAGATTGAGTATATGGTGAGTACATGGTGAGATTGAGTATATGGTGAGTATATGGTGAGATTGAGTATATGGTGAGTATATGGTGAGATTGAGTGTATGGTGAGTATATGGTGAGATTGAGTATATGTTGAGTATATGGTGAGATTGAGTATATGGTGAGTACATGGTGAGATTGAGTATATGGTGAGGGTGAGATTGAGTATATGTTGAGTATATGGTGAGATGGAGTATATGGTGAGTACATGGTGAGATTGAGTATATGGTGAGGATATGGTGAGATTGAGTATATGGTGTGTACATGGTGAGATTGAGTATATGGTGAGTACATGGTGAGATTGAGTATATGGTGAGGATATGGTGAGATTGAGTATATGGTGAGGATATGGTGAGATTGAGTGTATGGTGAGGATATGGTGAGATTGAGTATATGGTGAGGGTGAGATTGAGTATATGGTGAGGGTGAGATTGAGTATATGGTGAGTACATGGTGAGATTGAGTATATGTTGAGTATATGGTGAGATTGAGTATATGGTGAGGATATGGTGAGATTGAGTGTATGGTGAGTATATGGTGAGATTGAGTATATGGTGAGGATATGGTGAGATTGAGTATATGGTGAGATTGAGTATATGGTGAGTATATTGTGAGATTGAGTGTATGGTGAGGATATGGTGAGATTGAGTGTATGGTGAGGATATGGTGAGATTGAGTGTATGGTGAGGATATGGTGAGATTGAGTGTATGGTGAGGATATGGTGAGATTGAGTATATGGTGAGTATATTGTGAGATTGAGTGTATGGTGAGGATATGGTGAGATTGAGTGTATGGTGAGTATATTGTGAGATTGAGTGTATGGTGAGGATATGGTGAGATTGAGTATATGGTGAGTATATTGTGAGATTGAGTATATGGTGAGGATATGGTGAGATTGAGTGTATGGTGAGTATATTGTGAGATTGAGTGTATGGTGAGGATATGGTGAGATTGAGTATATGGTGAGTATATTGTGAGATTGAGTATATGGTGAGGATATGGTGAGATTGAGTGTATGGTGAGTATATGGTGAGATTGAGTATATGGTGAGTATATGGTGAGATTGAGTATATGGTGAGTATATGGTGAGATTGAGTATATGGTGAGTATATTGTGAGATTGAGTATATGGTGAGGATATGGTGAGATTGAGTGTATGGTGAGTATATGGTGAGATTGAGTATATGGTGAGGATATGGTGAGATTGAGTGTATGGTGAGGATATGGTGAGATTGAGTGTATGGTGAGGATATGGTGAGATTGAGTGTATGGTGAGGATATGGTGAGATTGAGTGTATGGTGAGATTGAGTATATGGTGAGTATATTGTGAGATTGAGTATATGGTGAGGATATGGTGAGATTGAGTGTATGGTGAGGATATGGTGAGATTGAGTATATGGTGAGTATATGGTGAGATTGAGTATATGGTGAGTATATTGTGAGATTGAGTATATGGTGAGGATATGGTGAGATTGAGTGTATGGTGAGTATATGGTGAGATTGAGTATATGGTGAGGATATGGTGAGATTGAGTGTATGGTGAGGATATGGTGAGATTGAGTGTATGGTGAGGATATGGTGAGATTGAGTGTATGGTGAGATTGAGTATATGGTGAGTATATTGTGAGATTGAGTATATGGTGAGGATATGGTGAGATTGAGTGTATGGTGAGTATATGGTGAGATTGAGTATATGGTGAGTATATGGTGAGATTGAGTATATGGTGAGTATATGGTGAGATTGAGTATATGGTGAGTATATTGTGAGATTGAGTATATGGTGAGGATATGGTGAGATTGAGTGTATGGTGAGTATATGGTGAGATTGAGTATATGGTGAGTATATGGTGAGATTGAGTATATGGTGAGGATATGGTGAGATTGAGTGTATGGTGAGTATATGGTGAGATTGAGTATATGGTGAGGATATGGTGAGATTGAGTGTATGGTGAGGATATGGTGAGATTGAGTGTATGGTGAGGATATGGTGAGATTGAGTGTATGGTGAGATTGAGTATATGGTGAGTATATTGTGAGATTGAGTATATGGTGAGGATATGGTGAGATTGAGTGTATGGTGAGTATATGGTGAGATTGAGTGTATGGTGAGTATATGGTGAGATTGAGTATATGGTGAGTATATGGTGAGATTGAGTATATGGTGAGGATATGGTGAGATTGTGATTGTGCGAGAGTGTGTGAGTACTTGTGAGAACACAGTGAGCATATGATGAGCATATCTAACCGTATGCTGAGTATAAAGTGCATATGGTGAGTACATGGTGAGGTACCTGCGAGGTTGACGTGTGTGAGGCTCTCTCTCAGTGGAGATATAGGAGAGGTCAGTGTGTGAATGGTCTGGTCTGTGATTTGGCCGCACTGACTCAGGTCCAGCTTGGTGAGATGAGGCAGGTAGCGGACCAGTAGTCGGGACGCAGCATCAGTCACCTCCAGTCCAGATAACCGCAGTTCTGTCACATTCTGGAAACGTCCACCACGGTTCTCACCTAAAACCACACAAACAGGAAACAGATGTTAGACTTTCTACTTCAACTTCATCAACAACAACAACAACAACAACAACAACAACTCCATCAACCAAAAGAAATCCATGTCTTCAGTTGCTTTAATTGTTTTATCCTGGTTTAATTTGTTATGTAAATGCTTTGCAATATCTTTGAGTATGTGTGTGCTATACCAATCAACCCTCATTTGCTATACCCATTAACCTTCATCTGCCAATATATTTGCGCCAATGATGTGCATTGTTTCATATTTAACAGTAACTTCATGCATACATACACAATTTTTATCCCTCATTTATGTGAATAACCTTTCAGTGCACCAAAATAAAATTGAGATATTTAAGGCTCCCAAAATCTAAAAATGTAAAGTGGTGCAACCATATAATTATATATGCAGATTAAGAAAACTATTAAAAAGACTACTTACTTATATACAGCTGTAAACATAAATACTCTAGCACGATTGTGTTTAAAACCTTTAAAATCGTCACATGTTGCAAAGTAATGCAGCTTTGAAATGATTTAACTCCCTTTAAATTCCCACTTCCTCATATGTTACGCACCACAAAGGCCTGACATGCTGTTAAAGAGCGGGGCAGAGTATTGCATCATAAAGACGACTCCAATGACCCTTGCAATGCGAAGGCCAATAGCCTTTTCATAAACACTGAAAAACTGTCCTTTTTGAGTCGTGATTGGTTGTCAGTTTACCAAGTCAAGTGGTGCGACCCAAGGAAAACCATATGTTATAATGCTAAACATAACTATGTTATTTGAACCCATGTATGCATAAACCTGAAGAACAAAGGTCTTTACAGGGGTCTGAGTCCTCAGGCTAGTTTTAAGTAGGCAGTAAATAACTTTAAACACGTTTATTATAACTTTTTTATAATTGTCTGTGTTGTAAAACTGACTATTCTGTTTAAAAGTTAACTCATACCATGACAGTACGATTCTTCGATTCTTCAAGAGGGTTTAATTCAACACGTTTTCAATAAGAATACTTTTAAAGACCATTTTAAAAGATTTAATCCTTAATGGCCCATTTTATTTAAGTATAACTGCTGATATTTCAAGTAGTCTCTGCCATGGAGACCCAGCATAGAGTGACAAAGACATTCCAGCCGTAAACCATCAGTTCTAACAGTTTCATCTGTTGTCAGCCGACAACAACTAACAGACTGGAGCTTGTAAACTCCTCACAAACGCTCCCTTTGATATGTTTACCCTGCAGTCTGATCCGGTGCAAGTTCCCATATTTGTGCCAAAGAGAGGCCAGAAATAGTTCATGTCTAGTCAGGGCAAGCTGACCTTAAAAGTGCCTGGCTAAGGCAGTTTCATCTGAGGATTGTCTGAACGTTACATTTTTGCAGTCTGATGCTACTGTCTGGAATATAATTATATGTATTTATGTCAATACAAGGTAATCTCATGCATATACAGTACATTTTTAACTTCTGTCATTGTAATCAGATGAGCAGGAGAGAATCACCGCATTATTCTTTGCTGTGGTTTCCATCTCCATCCATTCACACTAACATTAAAGATAATAATTATAAAACTTTCCTTACAAGTGGCTTCGCATTTCTACTGTGACTCAACTACATAGATGCCGTATCCGACCCAGATCAGGAAAACCATTCTTCTCCCACAGTAGTACCACAGCTAGCGCTGCAAGTAGCAATGAGGTTTTTTTTAAATGAATGAAATTAACTTTTGATTAATCAGACAAGTTTCTCCGCCATCATGCAAAGTTCCATCTGCGCAAAACAAACGCTGTATCGCCCCCTACGCTTCCTGTAGTGTATTACAGTCTGTCAGAGCGACTGTGTGGATCATATGAACATTATAGAGCTTTTTAAATGAAACAGTAGAAGCCGTATCGCCCCCTACGCTTCCTGTAGTGTATTACAGTCTGTCAGAGCGACTGTGTGGATCATATGAACATTATAGAGCTTTTTAAATGAAACAGTAGAAGCCGTATCGCCCCCTACGCTTCCTGTAGTGTATTACAGTCTGTCAGAGCGACTGTGTGGATCATATGAACATTATAGAGCTTTTTAAATGAAACAGTAGAAGCCGTATCGCCCCCTACGCTTCCTGTAGTGTATTACAGTCTGTCAGAGCGACTGTGTGGATCATATGAACATTATAGAGCTTTTTAAATGAAACAGTAGAAGCCGTATCGCCCCCTACGCTTCCTGTAGTGTATTACAGTCTGTCAGAGCGACTGTGTGGATCATATGAACATTATAGAGCTTTTTAAATGAAACAGTAGAAGCCGTATCGCCCCCTACGCTTCCTGTAGTGTATTACAGTCTGTCAGAGCGACTGTGTGGATCATATGAACATTATAGAGCTTTTTAAATGAAACAGTAGAAGCCGTATCGCCCCCTACGCTTCCTGTAGTGTATTACAGTCTGTCAGAGCGACTGTGTGGATCATATGAACATTATGGAGCTTTTTAAATGAAACAGTAGAAGCCGTATCGCCCCCTACGCTTCCTGTAGTGTATTACAGTCTGTCAGAGCGACTGTGTGGATCATATGAACATTATGGAGCTTTTTAAATGAAACAGTAGAAGCCGTATCGCCCCCTACGCTTCCTGTAGTGTATTACAGTCTGTCAGAGCGACTGTGTGGATCATATGAACATTATGGAGCGTTTTAAATGAAACAGTAGAAGCCGTATCGCCCCCTACGCTTCCTGTAGTGTATTACAGTCTGTCAGAGCGACTGTGTGGATCATATGAACATTATAGAGCGTTTTAAATGAAACAGTAGAAGCCGTATCGCCCCCTACGCTTCCTGTAGTGTATTACAGTCTGTCAGAGCGACTGTGTGGATCATATGAACATTATAGAGCGTTTTAAATGAAACAGTAGAAGCCGTATCGCCCCCTACGCTTCCTGTAGTGTATTACAGTCTGTCAGAGCGACTGTGTGGATCATATGAACATTATAGAGCGTTTTAAATGAAACAGTAGAAGCCGTATCGCCCCCTACGCTTCCTGTAGTGTATTACAGTCTGTCAGAGCGACTGTGGATCATATGAACATTATAGAGCTTTTTAAATGAAACAGTAGAAGCCGTATCGCCCCCTACGCTTCCTGTAGTGTATTACAGTCTGTCAGAGCGACTGTGTGGATCATATGAACATTATAGAGCTTTTTAAATGAAACAGTAGAAGCCGTATCGCCCCCTACGCTTCCTGTAGTGTATTACAGTCTGTCAGAGCGACTGTGTGGATCATATGAACATTATAGAGCTTTTTAAATGAAACAGTAGAAGCCGTATCGCCCCCTACGCTTCCTGTAGTGTATTACAGTCTGTCAGAGCGACTGTGTGGATCATATGAACATTATAGAGCTTTTTAAATGAAACAGTAGAAGCCGTATCGCCCCCTACGCTTCCTGTAGTGTATTACAGTCTGTCAGAGCGACTGTGTGGATCATATGAACATTATAGAGCTTTTTAAATGAAACAGTAGAAGCCGTATCGCCCCCTACGCTTCCTGTAGTGTATTACAGTCTGTCAGAGCGACTGTGTGGATCATATGAACATTATAGAGCTTTTTAAATGAAACAGTAGAAGCCGTATCGCCCCCTACGCTTCCTGTAGTGTATTACAGTCTGTCAGAGCGACTGTGTGGATCATATGAACATTATAGAGCTTTTTAAATGAAACAGTAGAAGCCGTATCGCCCCCTACGCTTCCTGTAGTGTATTACAGTCTGTCAGAGCGACTGTGTGGATCATATGAACATTATAGAGCTTTTTAAATGAAACAGTAGAAGCCGTATCGCCCCCTACGCTTCCTGTAGTGTATTACAGTCTGTCAGAGCGACTGTGTGGATCATATGAACATTATAGAGCTTTTTAAATGAAACAGTAGAAGCCGTATCGCCCCCTACGCTTCCTGTAGTGTATTACAGTCTGTCAGAGCGACTGTGTGGATCATATGAACATTATAGAGCTTTTTAAATGAAACAGTAGAAGCCGTATCGCCCCCTACGCTTCCTGTAGTGTATTACAGTCTGTCAGAGCGACTGTGTGGATCATATGAACATTATAGAGCTTTTTAAATGAAACAGTAGAAGCCGTATCGCCCCCTACGCTTCCTGTAGTGTATTACAGTCTGTCAGAGCGACTGTGTGGATCATATGAACATTATAGAGCTTTTTAAATGAAACAGTAGAAGCCGTATCGCCCCCTACGCTTCCTGTAGTGTATTACAGTCTGTCAGAGCGACTGTGTGGATCATATGAACATTATAGAGCTTTTTAAATGAAACAGTAGAAGCCGTATCGCCCCCTACGCTTCCTGTAGTGTATTACAGTCTGTCAGAGCGACTGTGTGGATCATATGAACATTATAGAGCTTTTTAAATGAAACAGTAGAAGCCGTATCGCCCCCTACGCTTCCTGTAGTGTATTACAGTCTGTCAGAGCGACTGTGTGGATCATATGAACATTATAGAGCTTTTTAAATGAAACAGTAGAAGCCGTATCGCCCCCTACGCTTCCTGTAGTGTATTACAGTCTGTCAGAGCGACTGTGTGGATCATATGAACATTATAGAGCTTTTTAAATGAAACAGTAGAAGCCGTATCGCCCCCTACGCTTCCTGTAGTGTATTACAGTCTGTCAGAGCGACTGTGTGGATCATATGAACATTATAGAGCTTTTTAAATGAAACAGTAGAAGCCGTATCGCCCCCTACGCTTCCTGTAGTGTATTACAGTCTGTCAGAGCGACTGTGTGGATCATATGAACATTATAGAGCTTTTTAAATGAAACAGTAGAAGCCGTATCGCCCCCTACGCTTCCTGTAGTGTATTACAGTCTGTCAGAGCGACTGTGTGGATCATATGAACATTATAGAGCTTTTTAAATGAAACAGTAGAAGCCGTATCGCCCCCTACGCTTCCTGTAGTGTATTACAGTCTGTCAGAGCGACTGTGTGGATCATATGAACATTATAGAGCTTTTTAAATGAAACAGTAGAAGCCGTATCGCCCCCTACGCTTCCTGTAGTGTATTACAGTCTGTCAGAGCGACTGTGTGGATCATATGAACATTATAGAGCTTTTTAAATGAAACAGTAGAAGCCGTATCGCCCCCTACGCTTCCTGTAGTGTATTACAGTCTGTCAGAGCGACTGTGTGGATCATATGAACATTATAGAGCTTTTTAAATGAAACAGTAGAAGCCGTATCGCCCCCTACGCTTCCTGTAGTGTATTACAGTCTGTCAGAGCGACTGTGTGGATCATATGAACATTATAGAGCTTTTTAAATGAAACAGTAGAAGCCGTATCGCCCCCTACGCTTCCTGTAGTGTATTACAGTCTGTCAGAGCGACTGTGTGGATCATATGAACATTATAGAGCTTTTTAAATGAAACAGTAGAAGCCGTATCGCCCCCTACGCTTCCTGTAGTGTATTACAGTCTGTCAGAGCGACTGTGTGGATCATATGAACATTATAGAGCTTTTTAAATGAAACAGTAGAAGCCGTATCGCCCCCTACGCTTCCTGTAGTGTATTACAGTCTGTCAGAGCGACTGTGTGGATCATATGAACATTATAGAGCTTTTTAAATGAAACAGTAGAAGCCGTATCGCCCCCTACGCTTCCTGTAGTGTATTACAGTCTGTCAGAGCGACTGTGTGGATCATATGAACATTATAGAGCTTTTTAAATGAAGCAGTAGAAGCCGTATCGCCCCCTACGCTTCCTGTAGTGTATTACAGTCTGTCAGAGCGACTGTGTGGATCATATGAACATTATAGAGCTTTTTAAATGAAACAGTAGAAGCCGTATCGCCCCCTACGCCTCCTGTAGTGTATTACAGTCTGTCAGAGCGACTGTGTGGATCATATGAACATTATAGAGCTTTTTAAATGAAACAGTAGAAGCCGTATCGCCCCCTACGCTTCCTGTAGTGTATTACAGTCTGTCAGAGCGACTGTGTGGATCATATGAACATTATAGAGCTTTTTAAATGAAACAGTAGAAGCCGTAACGCCCCCTACGCTTCCTGTAGTGTATTACAGTCTGTCAGAGCGACTGTGTGGATCATATGAACATTATAGAGCTTTTTAAATGAAACAGTAGAAGCCGTATCGCCCCCTACGCTTCCTGTAGTGTATTACAGTCTGTCAGAGCGACTGTGTGGATCATATGAACATTATAGAGCGTTTTAAATGAAACAGTAGAAGCCGTATCGCCCCCTACGTTTCCTGTAGTGTATTACAGTCTGTCAGAGCGACTGTGTGGATCATATGAACATTATAGAGCTTTTTAAATGAAACAGTAGAAGCCGTATCGCCCCCTACGCTTACTGTAGTGTATTACAGTCTGTCAGAGCGACTGTGTGGATCATATGAACATTATAGAGCTTTTTAAATGAAACAGTAGAAGCCGTATCGCCCCCTACGCTTCCTGTAGTGTATTACAGTCTGTCAGAGCGACTGTGTGGATCATATGAACATTATAGAGCTTTTTAAATGAAACAGTAGAAGCCGTATCGCCCCCTACGCTTCCTGTAGTGTATTACAGTCTGTCAGAGCGACTGTGTGGATCATATGAACATTATAGAGCTTTTTAAATGAAACAGTAGAAGCCGTATCGCCCCCTACGCTTCCTGTAGTGTATTACAGTCTGTCAGAGCGACTGTGTGGATCATATGAACATTATAGAGCTTTTTAAATGAAACAGTAGAAGCCGTATCGCCCCCTACGCTTCCTGTAGTGTATTACAGTCTGTCAGAGCGACTGTGTGGATCATATGAACATTATAGAGCTTTTTAAATGAAACAGTAGAAGCCGTATCGCCCCCTACGCTTCCTGTAGTGTATTACAGTCTGTCAGAGCGTCTGTGTGGATCATATGAACATTATAGAGCTTTTTAAATGAAACAGTAGAAGCCGTATCGCCCCCTACTCTTCCTGTAGTGTATTACAGTCTGTCAGAGCGACTGTGTGGATCATATGAACATTATAGAGCTTTTTAAATGAAACAGTAGAAGCCGTATCGCCCCCTACGCTTCCTGCCATGTATTACAGTCTGTCAGAGCGACTGTGTGGATCATATGAACATTATAGAGCTTTTTAAATGAAACAGTAGAAGCCGTATCGCCCCCTACGCTTCCTGTAGTGTATTACAGTCTGTCAGAGCGACTGTGTGGATCATTTGAGTATTTCAGAGGGCCAGGCAGCACATGGTTCCACTCAGATTAATCTCTAACAGAGGATGTATCTTTGCTAAAGCCAAGGTGTGGTAGATACCTGTGCGTGTGTCGGTGGAGGGCGGAGCCAGCAGCTCTTTCAGGTGCGAGTCTTTGAGGTCTTCCACTCGGCTGAGGTCCAGGAGACGCAGACATGGACACACAGCCTGACAAAGAGCGGATACAGACGACCACGTGCAGCCAGACACATTCAGCTCCAATAAACCTGAGAGGGGGAGGAGGAGAGACGTTTATATCAGGTATAGATTTTAAAAATCAAATGTTCAAACATTTCCATTCAATATATTTCTAATGAACTGGATTATTTAATTAGCTATTTATTATTTATTATTTAATTAGCTTGCAATTTAAATGATAAGTAGGACATCCACAGGTCATCATAATATGCAGTTTAGCAGATTCTCCACGATGGGAGAGCTATTTGCATTCAAACAGCTTCTGTGTGTGTGTGTGTGTGTGTGTGTGTGTGTGTGTGTGTGCGTAAAATTAAATGTCTGCGGTAACACGGTTGATTAATCAGGTCTAGACAGCTAACAAGTTAATGTGCCTCCAATAAGCAAATTACCTAACCATTTACTGTAAATCCACCACATACAAAGTACAGAATATGCCACTTGAGTGTATGTTACAAGTTTAAAATGCTTTAAATGTGTAAGTATTATTAACTGGGTGTGTGAGAAGTCACTGTACACCTCTGCTCAACAGATCACTGAAACATAACACTGAAAATCCCATAGAAATTCTAGCAGATCAGCATTATCTTGGTGGTATTCGGGTTACTTATAAAGTGAAGATTTCTGCAGTGAACACTGCTATTTACCGCCTGGTTGTGTGAAGTTCAGGAAATAACTCAATAAAATTTATATGAAAATTATTTCACATTACAGTAAAGAGGTCCCTTTTATCTTTCTCAGTAATTTTTACAGTAGGCTTTGAAAAGTACATTATAAACAGCTCTATACAGTACAGTATTGTCCAGTTTTCCCATTTAAAAAATATTTTAATCAAATTTTTATAATCAGTAGATTACTACACTACTAATCAAGCTAATATAAAAAGATTATATATATATACATACATACATACATACATACATACACACACACACACACACACACACACTCAACTAAGTGGCTAGAATAAAACCTACCTTGTAAGCGATTGATGAGCCACAGAAGCTGTTTTTTGGAGATATTGGTAAAGCCCAGATTAAGTGAGACGGGCTGGCGGCGGATTATACCGCTCAGCATTGGGGGGGTGATGGACCTCTGACGACTCAAATCGATCTGAGTCCACAACCTCTTATCACAGCACCTGAAATCACATACGAGAGGAATAAAACAACCGTTCAGAGACATCCGTCAAACAACATTTAGTCAGGACATCCTCCTGACCACTCCAGACTTTCTGCAGAGTCAATCACTACAGACCTCCAAACTTCATGTGGCCTTCAGATCAGCTCAAGAACAGCGTAGAGAGCTTCATGGAATGGGTTTCCATGGCCGAGCAGCTGCATCCAAGCCTTACATCACCAAGCGCAATGCAAAGCGTGGAATGCAGTGGTGTAAAGCGCCGCCACTGGACTCTAGAGCAGTGGAGACTTGTTCTCTGGAGTGACCAATCACGCTTCTCCATCTGGCTCCGTCTGACTGCATTGTGCAGAGTGTAAAGTTTGGTGGAGGGGGGATCATGGTGTGGGGGTGTTTTTCAGGAGTTGGGCTCGGCCCCTTAGTTCCAGTGAAAGGAACTCTTAAAGCTTCAGCACCAAGAGATTTTGGACAATTTCACGCTCCCAACTTTGTGGGAACAGTTTGGGGACGGCCCCTTCCTGCTCCAACATGACTGAGCACCAGTGCACAAAGCAGGACCATAAAGACGTGGATGAGCCAGTTTGGTGTGGAAGAACTTGACTGGCCTGCACAGAGTCCTGACCTCAACCCCATAGAACACCTTTGGGATGAATTAGAGCGGAGACTGTGAGCCAGGCCTTCTCGTCCAACATCAGTGTCTGACCTCACAAACGAGCTTCTGGAAGAATGGTCAGAAATTCCCATGATCACTCCTAACCCTTGTGGAAAGCCTTCCCAGAAGAGCTGAAGCTATGTTGCAGGCTTCATATTTACAGCGTGCACACAAACATATTATATTCTCTCTCTCTCTAAATATATATATATATATATATATATATATATATATATATATATATATATATATATATATATATATATATATATATATATATATATATATATACACACACACACACACACATACATATACACACACACACATACACTGCTCAAAAAAATAAAGGGAACACTTAAACAACACAATATAACTCCAAGTAAATCAAACTTCTGTGAAATCAAACTGTCCACTTAGGAAGCAACACTGACAATCAGTTTCACAGCTGTTGTGCAAATGGAAAAGACAACAGGTGGAGATTATTGGCGATTAGCAAGACACACTCAATAAAGGAGTGGTTCTGCAGGTGGGACCACAGACCACTTCTCAGAACCTTTCTGCTTTCTGGCTGATGTTCTGGTCACTTTTGAATGTTGGTGGTCTTTCACACTCGTGGTAGCAGGAGATGGACTCTACAACCCACGCAAGTGGCTCAGGTAGTGCAGCTCATCCAGGATGGCACATCAATGCGAGCTGTGGCAAGAAGGTTTGCTGTGTCTGTCAGCGTAGTGTCCAGAGGCTGGAGGTGCTACCAGGAGACAGGCCAGTACACCAGGAGACGTGGAGGAGGCCGTAGGAGGGCAACAACCCAGCAGCAGGACCGCTACCTCCACCTTTGTGCAAGGAGGAACAGGAGGAGCACTGCCAGAGCCCTGCAGAATGACCTCCAGCAGGCCATAAATGTGCATGTGTCTGCACAAATGGTTAGAAACCGACTCCATGAGGATGGTATGAGGGCCCGACGTCCACAGATGGGGGTTGTGCTCACAGCCCAACACTGTGCAGGACGCTTGGCATTTGCCAGAGAACACCAGGATTGGCAAATTCACCACTGGCGCCCTGTGATCTTCACAGATGAAAGCAGGTTCACACTGAGCACATGTGACAGACGTGACAGAGTCTGGAGATGCCGTGGAGAGCGATCTGCTGCCTGCAACATCCTTCAGCATGACCGGTCTGGCAGTGGGTCAGTAATGGTGTGGGGTGGCATTTCTTTGGAGGGCCGCACAGCCCTCCATGTGCTCGCCAGAGGTAGCCTGACTGCCATTAGGTACCGAGATGAGATCCTCAGACCCCTTGTGAGACCATATGCTGGTGCGGTTGGCCCTGGGTTCCTCCTAATGCAGGACAATGCTAGACCTCATGTGCCTGGAGTGTGTCAGCAGTTCCTGCAAGATGAAGGCATTGAAGCTATGGACCGGCCCGCCCGTTCCCCAGACCTGAATCCGATTGAGCACATCTGGGACATCATGTCTCGCTCCATCCACCAACGCCACGTTGCACCACAGACTGTCCAGGAGTTGGCGGATGCTTTAGTCCAGGTCTGGGAGGAGATCCCTCAGGAGACCATCCACCACCTCATCAGGAGCTGCCCAGGCGTTGTAGGGAGGTCATACAGGCACATGGAGGCCACACACAACACTGAGCCTCATTTTGATTTGTTTTAAGGTCATTACATCAAAGTTGGATCAGCCTGTCGTGTGTTTTTCCACTTTAATTTTGTGTGTGACTCCAAATCCAGGACTCCACTGGTTAATAAATTTGATTTCCATTGATGATTTTTGTGTCATTTTGTTGTCAGCACATTCAACTTTGTACAGAACATTTCAATGAGAATATTTCATTCATTCAGATCTAGGATGTGTTATTGGAGTGTTCCCTTTATTTTTTTGAGCAGTATATTTTATATATATATATATATATATATATATATATATATATATATATATATATATATATATATATATATATATATATATATATATATATGAGAGAGAGAAAACAATGAAGTTCATACAGCAAAACATCAAATATTGTGTTTTTGTACAGTTTTCAATTTAATTGCAGCTGTGAGTAACGTTTGTTTATTTGATGTTTGTTAATGACGCCTTTAAAGGGCAGCGGTGAACATTTAGTCAGGGCATCCTCCTGACCACTCCAGATTAATAATGTCTTACATTTTCTTTCTAATTATTATAAACCTGTGAAGCTGTAGTTTTTATCATTTTAGTAGTCTTTCAGCTGTACTTCCAAAAAAGCGTGTGAAATCCTAAAAATCCATGCTGAAACATTAAGATCTTACCAGCGGCTCCACGTCCTGCAGACCCTCATGCAGACGCAGAGCTGCTTCTGGCTGAGGTGCTGAAACACTCGGAGCCAGACGTCCCGGGGCAGGACGTGTGAGGCACCGCTGTCCAGCGGGAGGCAGTGCGGTTCAGGGCAGGCGGGTGGCGGACGCACCAGGTGCCTCTCCATCTGTACAGGACGAGGGGGTGAGGGCACGGCCGCAGGGCTGCGCTTCACTAACTGGGCCGCCGCCAACCGTGACGGGCAGGAGGCTGCAGAAACACCACCTGCGTTCGACAGGATTACCCCACTTCCTCCATTAGCTGTCCCACTTCCTGTCGTCGTCGTGCTGCTCTTGGTGGACGGCCCCGTCTGTCTGCCTCCAGCGCGGAGCTTACTGCCACTTCTGGCCTTTCCTGTACCGCCCGTCTGCATGATGTATACAACATAAATAAAAAATAATAACAAGAGAGATTGGATGTCAGAGAGGCTAAATCACATGACTGGTTAGTCAAACCGCCCACAAAACTCTCACCAAGGATCATTTGTGATCAGTCAGGATGGTCACAGAATTAATTTAGTATTATTGCTGACACACAAAAACATTTTTACTCTTTGTTCTTGGTCTTTTTTTGGTTTTTGCACAGGTTGAAAACTCTGGTTATCCTTTATATTCTGTTCTATTTTTACATCATTTTCCAATCCCTCTTTATCCCTTAGAATTTAGGGTTAAAGACTGATAAATGTAAATGATGTAGGCTGAACGGGTGGGGCTACACGGCTGCAGACTGAACGGGTGGGGCTACACGGCTGCTGGCTGAAGGGGTGGGGCTACATGGCTGCAGGCTGAACGGGTGGGGCTACACTGCTGTAAACTGAGTAGGCGGGGCTACGCGGCTGTAGGCTGAGTGGGTGGGGCTACACGGCTGTAAGCTGAGTGGGTGGGGCTACACGGCTATAAGCTGAGTGGGTGGGGCTACACGGCTATAAGCTGAGTGGGTGGGGCTACGCGGCTGTAGGCTGAGTGGGTGGGGCTACACGGCTGTAAGCTGAGTGGGTGGGGCTACACGGCTATAAACTGAGTGGGTGGGGCTACGCGGCTGTAAGCTGAGTGGGTGGGGCTACGCGGCTGTAAGATGAGTGGGTGGGGCTACACGGCTGTAAGCTGAGTGGGTGGGGCTACACGGCTGTAAGCTGAGTGGGTGGGGCTACACGGCTGTAAGCTGAGTGGGTGGGGCCACACGGCTGTAAGCTGAGTGGGTGGGGCCACACGGCTGTAAGCTGAGTGGGTGGGGCCACACGGCTGTAAGCTGAGTGGGTGGGGCTACACGGCTGTAAGATGAGTGGGTGGGGCTACACGGCTGTAAGCTGAGTGGGTGGGGCTACACGGCTGTAAGATGAGTGGGTGGGGCTACACGGCTGTAAGCTGAGTGGGTGGGGCTACACGGCTGTAAGATGAGTGGGTGGGGCTCACTAATTATCTGAGTAAATGATCAGCGATAGGGCCTGATAAACACTAACAACAGTAAATGAGACAGGAGCCAGCCATCTATTCTGCCTGGCCAAATCGTTTATATTAAAAACTATTTTACATAAAATGTAAATATGATGTATTACACAAACAAAATTCTATCTGATGAGAATATACTGCAAAATATAATCAGCATATCAAAATAACAGTGTAATAACCAGTGTATTGTACCGTATTGTGTCGGTGGTTGGTGACTGCACTGCTGTTGGCATTCTCTTTCTCTTGTGTCTCTCGTCCGCCGGCTCTTGTCCGGCCGTTCCGCGTTTCCTGACCATTACTCCTTTTCGTCAGTCCCTCGGAGGCTGGTGGCTGGCCGTGGCCAGCTGGAGGTTGCTGCTGGGTGGAGGACAGTGGGGAAGGTGGAGGCAGGGTTGTAGGCTTTCTGTTTCTGTCCCCGTCCTCATCCTCTAGCTCTGTTGCCATAGCTGCCTTTCGCCCGCGGGGGGCACTGTCACCTCTACGCCTCTGCTGAGGGTCTTCCCCAGCATCCCGTTCCTGTTCGGTCCCCGCCCCCTCCCCCTCAGAGTCCTCGCTGGCACTGAAGCCGAGCTCGGCCAGCCGCCGATTCCTCTCCCGTTCCCGCTCCCGTTCCCTGTACGCAGTGGCTGGAGACGAAGGGTCCGAGGCGTTGGCCGGAGAGGCTGAATCAGAATCCGACTCGGAGTCTGATTCCGAGCTGGAGGACGAAGACGACGATGAGTCCCGAGCACGCTCCAGCATTTGGCACATCCGCTTAAACCGCTCCAATTTCTCGCGGTGGTGGGAGCGCTGGTCCTGGCTGGAGGCTGAAGACGGAGGTTGAGCTGTTACAGGACCTGACCCCTGACCTCCAGCAGACGGGTTCGGACCGTTGGTCTCCGCAGAGTCAGATGAGTTGGGCTTCTGCTTCTGGGACAAAGGAAATTGTTCTTAAACTGCAAGCTTATAACTCAATTTTACATTTAAGGGTCTTCTTCAGTATCTACTACAAATTATTTATTATCTACTAAAAATATTCAGCATGTGACATGAATTATTCAGTATCCACAATAAAATCACTGATGCCCTGCTATTAATTATTCATTATCTATTATAAATTATTCAACAGCCACCATCAATTATTCAGTATCTTCGAATCATTAGTCAGCAGTAGATTTGAGTCTGTATACAATATGAATCTCAGTATCTACAATAACATTCAGCCTCAACTATGCATTATTCATATACTACTACAAATTATTCAGTATTGAGAAGGAATTAGTCAACTTTGACTACTAATTACTCAGCGCCTACTATGAATTATTCAGCATGCTCTAAGAATTGTTCAGTCATTATAATGAAATAGTAAGTATCTGCTGTGAATTCAGTAGTTACTATTACTTATTCAGTAGCTGCTGTAAATTATTCAGTAGTTACTATTATTTAATCAATATCTACTATGAGTTATTCAGCATGCACTAAGAATTGTTCAGTCATTATAATGAAATAGTATCTGCTGTAAATTATTCAGTAGTTGCTATTACTTATTCAGTATTGACTGTAAATTATTTAGTTTCAACTAATTATAATTTACTATCTACTGTTCAGCATCCACGTATTTTATTTATTATTTTTGACTACTCATAATTTACTATCCACTATGAATTATTTAGTATCTACTATGAATGCAATTCTGACTGCTTATAATTTACTTATAAATCTACTACAAATGATTCCGTATCTAGTATGAATTACCAGTGCTAATAATCCTACAGTTCTGGGAATGGGGAACTAATCTTTGAGTTTAAGAGGATCAAACCAATGTAGTGAGCCAGCCAACATAATTCTTCATCCTGCTTAAATGAAGTGCTCGTACCTTTTTCAGATGCTTTTCCCGAGCACCTTTCATCTGTCGAGACAAAGACAGCAAAAACAAATGATTTCACTGAGGTGCCACTCAGAACCTATTTATAAACTAAACCACATGGCAGAACCTGGAAATTCACCGTCACAGCTACAAAACACACTATGATCCTCGCATCCAGCTAAGCTGTGCGGGTGGAGAGCCCTCGGTAAACAATACTGAAAAACAGGAGTGATCCGTGATTCGCCAACCTTCTTCTTAGGGCCGCTCTCCTGGGCCATCTCCTTCTCCTTCTTGCGTTTGTGGCCGTCCTGTCGGGCCTCATCGAGCGAAGGTGGTTTCTTTTTGCTGGGCGGCGGATCGTCCGTTATTTTCCAACGGCCAACCTCGCCGTTATCCAGCCGTCTCTTTCCCAAACCATCACTATCCTGAAAAAGAAAACGACAGCGTGGATTTAGAAACGATACATAAAGACGCAAAAGCTTATGAAATCAAACCTATTTGGTGCAGGTGGAAGTATTTAAGATCAATCATCAAAGAAGAATGTAGCCAAAATAGAACACAGAGGGTTTGATGTGGCACACATGCAGAAGAGTGAACAGAGGAAGAGTAAATAGCCAAATGACATGACGACAAATGACGATGCTCACTGATGGCTACTAGTTTCTACTTACTGCAAGTCAAGTGTGGACAAAGTGTTTCCTCAGTA
Organism: Pygocentrus nattereri; assembly: GCF_015220715.1. Lineage (NCBI taxonomy): Eukaryota > Metazoa > Chordata > Actinopteri > Characiformes > Serrasalmidae > Pygocentrus > Pygocentrus nattereri. The sequence continues at coordinate 25,774,191 of NC_051237.1, read as the reverse complement.
ACTTGTTAAATAGCGTCAAATAAGAACTTAAAAATGGATCGAAAATCATTTATTCCTAACATCAAGCTCTGACCTGGCGTTCCTTCAGTTTTTCATTTTGTTCCCTCGCTTTTTCAAAAATGCAACTTTCAATTTAATATAATATTCTATTAATAAAAATATTTGGACAGGTGATGCAAATGAGTTAACCGTCATAACTAAGGCTGTACAATTAAGACCGTAATTAAGGACCATTCACAGTCAGGGGGAGGTCTCAGATCAAAGGCGCAGACTAATCAGAGTCAGGGGGAGGCAGTGATCAGGGCCAATCACAGTCGGGAGGAGGCAGTGATCAGGGCCAATCACAGTCAGGGGGAGGCAGTGATCAGGGCCAATCACAGTCAGGGGGAGGCAGTGATCAGGGCCAATCACAGTCGGGAGGAGGTCTCAGAACAAATGAGGTGGACCAATCACAGCTAGAGGGAGGTCTCAGAACAAATGAGGTGGACCAATCACAGCCAGGGCGAGGTCTCAGAACAAATGAGGCAGTGATCAGTGCCAATCATAATCACTTCAAACAAAGAAGGTGGTGATCAGGATCAATCACAGACAGGGGGAGATCTATAATGAACAATATCAGTACAATCTCAGTGTCTCCAGGTGGAGGTTGTGTACGTCACCTTGCTGGTCTTGCCTTCCTTATGGCACTTTGGACATTCCCAGCAGTTCGGGATTTCATCATTGATGATGCCCTCTGCCTTACCCATCTGTGGGAGAGAATAAACAACACACATGTAAACAAACAAAGCAAAAATTCTCCCACAACGTTCAGTCTGGACTGTTTACAAGAGAGCCCACATCTGGACACTGCTTGATGAACAGAGAGCTTATCTGAATATCACAACCCAGACAAGCTTTCCCAGTCTGGGCTGATCCAGCAAAAGCCAAAACTAAAATCAAGTCTACAACTGAGAATAGATGTGGAGAGATCTGCCAATCCACTGCAAATGTATAAACGTAATGCACAATAATAAAATTCAAGACAGCAAAAAACGTCAATCAGATCAAAGTTCAAGTATTCGCCTCTGGAGACTAATGAAAGTTTTACTGGATTAAAACCCACCGCTAATTTTCAGATTTTAATGACTATTACTCATGTGGGATTAACGCCTTCTTTAAAAAGTGCAGGTGGAAGTAAATGCATGTGGAGAGACAACGCATGTTAAAGCATTAAACACAGTACGCAGCTATAATCTGAACAGTAAACGCATTTTTATCTACAACCCCAATTCCAGTGAAGTTGGGACGTTGTGTAAACATCAAAAAACAGAAAACGATGATTTGCAAATCCTTTTCAACCTTTATTCAATTGAATACACTACAAAGAGGAAAAGGACTGTCCGGATTGTTTTCAGCGCAAAGTTCAAAAGCCAGCATCTCTGATGGTGTGGGGGGGGGTGTTAGTGTCCATGGCAGGGGTAACCTGCACATCTGTGAAGGCCCCATTAATGCTGAAAAGCCCCCGGACTGCTGAGCAGCTGAAGCTGGACATCAAGCAGGAATGGGAAAGAATTCCACCTACAAAGCTTCAACAATCAGTGTCCTCAGTTCCCAAACGCTTATTGAGTGTTAAAGGAAAGGTGATGTAACACAGTGGGAAACACACCCCTGTCCCAACTTCTCTGGAACGTGTTGCAGGCATCAAATTCAAAATGAGTGAATATTTACAGAACACAATAAAGTTTATCCGTTTGAACATTAAATATCTCGTCTTTGTAGTGGATTCAGTTGAATATAGATTGAAAAGGATTCGCAGATCATCGTATTCAGTTTTATTTATGTTTTACACAACGTCCCAACTTCACTGGAATTGGGGTTGTAGGTATATTCTGCACAGTAACCAAGGTTACAAATGTATTTATAATCTGCATTAAACGTGTCTACAGTTATAATCTGTACCATCGACGTGCTCAGTTATAATCTGAACAGTAAACGAATTTATGCAGTTATTATCTAAACAAACACGTGTCCATGCAGTTATAATCTGAACTGTAAACACACACTTGTGCTGAGCATGACATGATTTGCCTGAATCCCAGAGGATCTGTTCAATAGATGTGATGAATATTGGATGTCAAAGTTTATTTTGACAGCCTTAACACACACACACACACACACACACACACACAGACAGAGAAACACACACACACACACACACACACACATACAAACAGACAGAGAAACACACACACACACACACACACACAGACAGAGAAACACACACACAAACACACACAGACAGAGAAACACGTACACACAGAGAAACACATACACACAGACAGAGAAACACACACACACAGACAGACAGAGAAACACATAGACACAGACACACACAGACAGAGAAACACACACACACACAGACAGAGAAACACACACACACACAGACAGAGAAACACACACAAACACAGACACAAACACACACACACAAAGAAGCAAACACACACGCACACACACAAACTCCACCTTAAGGCAGCTGGGGTGTATGATCTCGTTGCAGATGGTGCACTCCATCAGAGAGAGGCTGAACTTCTCCTCCTCCGACTCCACCGTGTCCTCCTTACCCGCCTCACCACACGCAAAACACACCGCCGTGTGAGGAAGAACGGGCTGCACACAAACACACAGCAGGGAAACACACACAGTTACGGATGAACCAGCGCAGAGTAAGAGCGCTGAGCGATGCGGACGGAGCGCTGCACCGCAGAGCTCGGCGATCCCGCCATGTTTATCGGCATCGTGATAAGTCACATCACAACAGCTTTTCTCAGCACACGGGGATCTCAGTGCTCAAAGAGCTCTGACCAGCCCTGAGGTCCAAATGATTTATAGAAAACATCAAACTTAAATGCGATGGGTTTCTATAATTTAGGCCCAGTCCCATTGCACCACTCACCCTAACACTCAGCCCTACCCCTCTGGTTCACATGCTCTCGTCTAGGGGTGGGGTGTCCCGATTCTTGTTGAGATAGAGGGGTGGGGCGAAGTGTTGGGGCTACATGGTCCTCCAAATATGAGGAAAAACCAGTGAGACGGAGAACAAGAGACCAAAGCAACCCACAAATGTGAGAATTTCTCTGTTAAAAAAATGACAGTAACCATCATATTATATTAGTTTAACATACTTTCAGTGCTTGGTCCTTTTCTTCTTAACAAGCACAATAATATAACTAATAGTATTCCAATGTCTCGGTATCTAGCTAACTTTCCAGTTCCACCTTAAATAGTCCAGCAGTTCTGACGCCTGAAGCGCCAGAATGTACCTGCTGCTCCATTTAAGGTGGAACGGGAAAATTCAAGCAAGAATCGAGAATATCTGACTTCAGCTTTATATCACTGAAGAATTAGGGGGGGGGTGATAATAAATAATTGCCCGCCTCTTTGAAGGCGTATGATCCCTAAATGTAACTAAAGCCCAGCAGTGAGGAGCTGAACTTTCCCCTCCTCTGCTGTCCCTGCAGACGGGCAGGGTCGCCTACAGAGTGGCGCTGGTAGCTGTTAATGAAGTGATGCTCTTTTATTAGAGGGGCTCATTTCAGAGGGAAGATCTCAACCACTGCCCTGTAGCTCAGTAACAAGGGGCAACACTCGAAAACAAGGGGTAGGGGTAAAAAGAAGAAATGGTACTGGGCCTTAAACTCCAGGCCTTATTTCCTCGAGAAGACCTGCACGGCTATTTTCTTCAGGCTTGAAAGTGACCAGATATAATCCAACATAGTGGCCAGTGAGTGGAAGCACAAGGCAAGCATTTCCAATAAAGTGGCCAGTGAGTGGAAGCACAAGGCAGGCGTTTCCAATAAAGTGGCCAGTGAATTTAAGCACAAGGTAGGTGTTTCTAAGGAAGAGGCTGGTGAGTGTATATATTCGTGTGTGTTTGTATAAAACTGTGGGTATGTACACGTGTGTGTGTGTGTGTGTGTGTGCGCGCGCGCGCTCACCGCTGTGCACTGTCGGAGCAGGCAGGACTGTTTCATGCGTCCCGGGCCCCCGAATTTCTTCATGTCTTTGCAGAAGTGGCACTCTCCACACTCTGTGCGCATGCAGGCCTGACAGCGTCGGCAGCGGGTTCGCCGCCGCCTCGCCCCGCCCAGAGCCTTACTGCCCGACATCCCCTCTGCATTCAACTGCAAGAGACAGACACAAAAGATCATCAGAAAGAAGGATATTCTCATCTATGGGCTTCAAATCAGCCAAACCTACAACAGCAAGGCTGCAGCTAGTGATTACTGTTATAATCAATTAACCTATAATACTAATACAGTTTGACTATCTGACGCCTAATTACTCTGCCTTCTCCAGTTCATCTTCAGTGGTCATCACAGACTGTAATACACTACAGGAAGCGTAGGGGGCGATACGGCTTCTACTGTTTCATTTAAAAAGCTCTATAATGTTCATATGATCCACACAGTCGCTCTGACAGACTGTAATACACTACAGGAAGCGTAGGGGGCGATACGGCTTCTACTGTTTCATTTAAAAAGCTCTATAATGTTCATATGATCCACACAGTCGCTCTGACAGACTGTAATACACTACAGGAAGCGTAGGGGGCGATACGGCTTCTACTGTTTCATTTAAAAAGCTCTATAATGTTCATATGATCCACACAGACGCTCTGACAGACTGTAATACACTACAGGAAGCGTAGGGGGCGATACGGCTTCTACTGTTTCATTTAAAAAGCTCTATAATGTTCATATGATCCACACAGTCGCTCTGACAGACTGTAATACACTACAGGAAGCGTAGGGGGCGATACGGCTTCTACTGTTTCATTTAAAAAGCTCTATAATGTTCATATGATCCACACAGTCGCTCTGACAGACTGTAATACACTACAGGAAGCGTAGGGGGCGATACGGCTTCTACTGTTTCATTTAAAAAGCTCTATAATGTTCATATGATCCTCACAGTCGCTCTGACAGACTGTAATACACTACAGGAAGCGTAGGGGGCGATACGGCTTCTACTGTTTCATTTAAAAAGCTCTATAATGTTCATATGATCCACACAGACGCTCTGACAGACTGTAATACACTACAGGAAGCGTAGGGGGCGATACGGCTTCTACTGTTTCATTTAAAAAGCTCTATAATGTTCATATGATCCACACAGTCGCTCTGACAGACTGTAATACACTACAGGAAGCGTAGGGGGCGATACGGCTTCTACTGTTTCATTTAAAAAGCTCTATAATGTTCATATGATCCACACAGTCGCTCTGACAGTTACAATAGTCAATAGACTAAATGTTATGATATTACAGCTCTACTCTGATAAGCCTTGGGTTGATTTATTATAGTTAAATTATTCAATTAAATGACAAATTCTTTCATTCTCTTTCAAGTAATTTCCTCATTGACTTTGCCTTTATTTAACCATTTGTTTTGTGCACTCATTCTAATTTATGCTTTATTTAAAAATGTTCATTCTAGTCTTCACAAACTGAATATGAACCAAGTTACTCCACACGTACTCAGCATGCCACTTGTAAATATTGTACACATAAATATTGCAATGTAGATTTTCAGTATTGTGAGGAATGCTGGGAAACATGCAAATGAATCAGATAAACTGTGGAACATGGGATGGGCTCTCCAGTAGAGAGTACAGTAGACAAGCTTGTCCAGAAGAAAGGTCAACACGTTATTTTGGTTTCCAAACAAATGAACATGGAGAGCTGCTGAACGTTAAGTGTTACAGGCCGACCGTGCAGAACAGATCATCTTAGCCGATGACCGTCATATACAAATAACAGCAATTAATGATTTGACCGTCTTTTTGTTCATTTTACGCACCTAAAGCTGCTAAACCGGCTGATTAGCTCTTACCTCACAGCTATCTTTACTTCATAGCCAATATGTGAGTCATTATGTGTGTCCTTAGCATTTACTGATATATTACACTTGAAAAGCGATCAGTATTAGGGTTACAATTTATTTATGTTTAAAAAAAAACGTTATTTTGACACAGTTACACCTTCTCGAGCCTCAATTTAGCAACACTGCTTTTTTAATCAATCATATAGAAATCCAATCACAACAGAAGAGCTCATGCTCACAGTCGTGTGTGAAGGCTGAGGCCATATTTTGAGGTGTTAAAAAAAAAAAAAAAAAAAACACTTTCTGCAATTTCAACTTCAATAATCTCTACATTACCATGAAATACATGATTTAAATGATTTAAAAAAGCCAAATAAATATTATAGAACATTTAATGAAAGGTCCCCAGGAGTCGAGTCACTGGTGTAACAAAAAAAATATTTTATTTTACTTTGAAATAAAAGTCACACCGATGACGTCACTCAACCTCCTTCGACATGTTTTCTGAGGATCTATGAAGAAAAGCTCATGGTGAGTCCACTGAGTCTCTCAGTTCTCAGAGATCTTCTCACTCAGCTCATGATCTCATATGAAGCTTCTAGCTGACGTCACCGGTGTGACCGACTTTATTCTGAGGCCACTGTGAAAAAATAGAAACACAAATGGATTAAATTCCATATTTTAGTGGACGTTCCCTGATGGACAGCGTGTGGTTTGATGTTCTGTAAAATGCATCGATCATTAAAAACGTCTCTGGTGTTTCCTTCATTATGTGGAACACCAGAGACGATCGGTGACGCCAGTGACCCCTATGGAGAGACGGAGAAGTGGACGTTTCTGTAGAATCACCTTTTGGACCAAACTGATCTAAAAACACAGTATACGGCTGTAGAGCTCAATCACAAGTGTCGACAGATGTACAGAATCATAAACGCCAACAAAACATCAATCTAGTAAATGGTCAGTGGGGCGGACCCCTCAAGGATACACCAGTTCCTTTCATTAGGAAAGATAATCCCACCACTGTCGACTGGAATTACAGTTTTTCGAGTTACATTGACTCCACACAGCCCGTCTGTCCCCAGACGCTTGGCTGATCATTCTGATTTAAATCGTTAGGTCATGGCCCATTATGGTCCCTCTGAGCGTGTATTTACTGTCTTTACCTTGTGAAGCTAAAGTATCTGCACAGCACCTGTTTTCTGTGTGATATCTGATCTATCTGGTGTCAGATCTGTGTCAGAAGTGCTTGCGCTTCACATTCATGCTGATTAAATACATTCAAGTGTCTGCAGCACAGTCTTGGTCTAAGATTGTTTGTAACAGCACATCATGATTCATAATCGTGATAAATAAACTGCACCACAATCCGTCGTGGTTTGTGGTGCGAACCACAACTTGCGTTTGTTGCGTTTCCTGTTTTTTTCAATCCTCGTCTCAACCAACCTGATGAACACACACCCCTATCACGTTCTGTGTGTTGTGATACGACACGGAAGTAAAAACAACTGCTGTCAGTCCAATAATTGTGATCAAAACGAGTGTAATAAATCGTGACTGGGCTAGAATTCCACCGGTTTTCCAAACATTCCTGCTTAAATGAGTCGACGAGACGTCTTTACAGTGGTGGTGATGGGAACCAGGCGTCGCCATGACTACAACACAGATATAGGCATTTTATTTAGCATCCAGAACCTCCAGAGAACCTACACGAGTCTTCTGAGCTTATATGGAATGTTGGTGATGGAAAACAGTGGAAAATCTGGAATAATCAGTTTTCTTTGGGGACTATTTTGCCGCACAGCGCCCTGCATGTCTCCCTCCACCATGAATGGAGTTGAAGTTCTCTAAACTCTCATAAAACAGCGTCTCAGTCATCAGGCAGTGAATTCAGAACCAGTTCATGTAGGAACTTTCTGTGAGGAGCTTTTAGAGGGACGTCTGGTTCCCATCACCACCACTGTGAACCGCTCTGGCTCTGTAAGTTTATCTTAGAAGAGAGACTTTCACACCAAACCGCTCTGAATGGCTCTGTTTACATCTACAGACAAACCAAGGATCTGAATTTGCATCATTTATCACAATAACCGTAGAGAAGAAAATCATTCGCCTATATTTACATCATCACCCTTAAGTACACTCCTTATCACTCCACTGAGAACATACATGAGGCCACCAGTGAAACTCTGCTGGGCGTCTGAGGGACAGTGCAACAAAGGTCTGAGCTTACAGAGGTCCTGATATACTGCAGCTGGCATTGGGATGTGTCCTATATCTGCAGTCTGGCCTCATTTCAGCCACTTCTCATTAAATACAGGTGTAGACACAGTGCTGAGGGTGAACTAACTCACAGCCGATATGAACTCAAACATAGTTGTTGGTCCTGCAATACAATTTAACCCTGAACGATGATGGACCCACACAGAGCTAAATACAACCAACCAGACCCGAAAACACATTACAGACCCAAAGAGTTTCAGACGGGAAAGACAGGAATCCAACGTGACTCATAAGACAAATTCCCTCCAACTGGCTACTAAAACCAACTCTGATAAAGAGCCATAATAAAAATGAGATCAACCAGGGAGTGGTACTCATTTATACTCTTACATACAGAGTACAGCACTGCGCCAAAGTCAAAGAGCACCTTTCACATATGGAGTTTACAGCTCTGCTGTAATGTCTTCAGGAGACACTTCACTCACACAAGGAAGCAGAACGTCAAAGTGAAAAATACGTTTCCAAAAGCGGAGATTGATCTCCATCATCAGGCTCTGTACTCCAGTATATACGTATGTGTTTACATGTGTACACACACACACACACACACACACACACACACACACACACAGGTGCTGTCAGAAGAAAACCTCATATCCCACGTTGTTTTTCAGTTTTTGACAATTTGAAAATGCCTGTTGCTCTTTACATTGTGTGTAAATTTCATGGTCAATGGACCAAAATAAATGGCCCAAAACTACTTGGAAAAAATTCCGGTTCCATTGACTTACATTAAAAGTAAAGGAGGTTTTTTCCTCCTCCTGTAAAGTTACCATTCCGAAGATACAAGGTTTTGTTCTGACAGCAGCAATGTACACACACACACACACACACACACACACACTATATAAATATATACACACATATACATATACATACATGCGCACACACACGTATATGTACACACACGCATATCACATCACATGTATCTATATACCTATAAATGTAAATACTAAGACTTCTTTGATTTTGTGTTAATCTTTGTCAATTTTCCAACTAAGGGTTGACGGGCAGGAGGATGGATGGGCATTTATTGGCATTTGTATCTGTGTTATTACATCTTTTTTTTGTTTAGTATAAAAAAAGTTTCGTTTTTTTGCTTAGAGTTCAAAAACGGATTAAAAGCTGCTCCTGAGTGGCGCAACCGTCTAAGCGTTGGCCGTCTCACCAGCAGATCGCGAGTTCGATCCCTGGCGATGCTGCAGCCGTCCGTAGCCGGGAGTGCCAGAGAGCACAGTTGCCCTCGCTCTCTCTGGGTGGGCAGGATGGTCCCCCTTCCTAACAACAGCAGGAATCCATATTTTATGAATGAAATTAACAAAAGCAAAATACAAAAAAAATACACCAAGAAAAATCAAACAAGAACGAACTAGGATCAAATAAAACAGCCGCAGATCAAATAACGAGAAGACGCTGATAAATCTTCAAAGCAATTATCGATTCCGAAATCGTCCCGCACGACCAGCAGAAGCTCTTCCAGCTCTGAGTTTTTGGGATTTTACACTCGTTTCACCTCCACGGAGCCACAGTTTGGCTTCATGTCTTCTTCTGTTGCTGCTCCCAACACAGTGATGTGCCATTTCTCACTGCGGAGAAAAGCAGCACTTTTACTTCCCGTGTATTTACAGATGACCTCGCACTCTGCAGCCACGCTCTGCCTCGCTGAGCCGTTCCTCATACTTCCTCTAACAGAGGCAGGACGACCATGTTTCTGCCGCAGCAGCGTTTCCTCTGAACCGTTTTGGGCGAGGCTCTGAGGTTCACCTGGCCTTAAAGAACCAAACACACACACACACACACACACACACACACACACACACACACACACACACACACACACACACAGACTTTCACAAAACAAGACGAACAAGTGTGGTTTGTCTACAAGGAGGCAAACGTTCGTGTTGATTCATGCATAGCTGAAAACTGCCATGACGAGGCTCGCCATCGCTGAACACTGTTAGTGTTAATGTTTACGTATCTATTAAAGGGTTTGTTATTCTGCTCCTCACCGTTTGACCTTCAAACAATGACCAGTACAAAGCATTAAAGGGCCCATAGCTTGCAAAACAGTAATAGATTATTCTATTAATATTATGATAATATTAATGTTCTATTACTAAAGTTTCATGCCGTTCCCTCTGCAGTCTGTACAGGCCATAAAGGGGAAAATAAGCCCGTTTTGAATTTACTGCTTTTGTGACGTCATAAACGTCAACTCGGGCCACGGCAGTTCAGCTCCTCCCACTCACAGTAAAGACGTATGAGGTTTTCAGCCTGTATGAGGCACAATACAGCTCAGCCAATCAGCTCTCAGCTTATTTACATATACGAGTCATAAAGACACAGTAACAGAAATAGCCTAGTGTAATTCTAAGTGATGAGGTGTCATAAAATTAACCTGGGAAAAAATTAATTGGGTAGTAAAACCACACAAAGGTTTGAAGTAAAACACAAGAAAAGGGAATAAACATGTAGAAAAATGGGGCTTTAAATAATAATAATGATAATAATAATAATAATAATAATAATAATAATAATACTATTTTCAGTTGGCTGAAGGAGGCTAAAAGCATCACAAAAATGATCCATATAAACCTGGAATATATGAATGAATATATGGAAAAAGTACCATTTCGATTGCTCTTTCTAGAGGTCAGTGTGGGTCAGAGGAGCTTAAAATCCTAAAAAACCTCTCAGAATAACAGAATAACAGAGTAATCAACACTTTTTTTTGCTGACGTTGGGAGAAATTTCACTGGACTGCAGCATCTGTCGCGCTGCCAACTTCACTTTAGTCTGCAGTTACTCAAATTCACACTCGGGCCCGAGAGCAGCTCTTCAGTTCATCATCCCGATCGGCGTCGGACTCACGCGCAACGATTTTCGCAAATCCAACTGAACTCACATCAATTCTTAGGGCTGAAAGATTCACCAAAATCGCAATTTTTAAATTGGAGCTGTAATTGTTTGAGCTGTAGCCTAAATCATCACAAAAGCTGTCTGGAAATTCAACCTAAGCCTGAAGAAGAGTTCAATCAGAGGCAGCCAAACCTCCATGTCTTGTGACATAACAACCATGACTTATTGGCAACCTACGCACACCACATTCAGGGGTCGAGCCTCAAGCCAGAAAAAAGATATTCTGGATATTCTGGTCTTCTCTGCAAAAGAAAAAACTAAGTGTGAACTAATTTACAGAAAGCGATTGCGAGTTAAACTGCAGTTGCAATTTTAGTCAGAAAAATCGCAATTAGAAATTCTCCACAAATCGTTCAGCCCTACAGCTCGATTACAGATCAAGACGGAGGCGTTCACATGCTCACCAGAGGTAACCAGATCTAAAATGACGTGTATGTGTGGAATCCTGCTCGAGACGCCTCCATGACATCGAGGAAGGTTTTAGCTCTGTAATACGATTTGCTCCGCAGTTGTAGAGGTCGTTCGTTTGCTCATACACTCGTCTGATCAGCCTGTCGTTACGGGTTTTACAGCCATCCTTCCTGCTGACTAAGTCTCTTAAACTTCGTCTCCTCTGCACACCAGTTTCTGCTCCGCCGTCTTGAACGGTATAAACTCTCACTGTGACGCAACGCGACGCACATGCGGAACAGAACGAAACTTTCCGATAGGGAATGTAATCAGATAGACGTTTACACGGATATTATCCTTCTATTTAACGGATAATTCACAGGATTACCCACCTCGTTCAACCGGACAGAAATCCAGAATTGCCCCAATCGCACTAATCTCTTCCAACTGAGGAGTTTACACTGACCTATTCTATTCCGTCTGATCATTAATGGATCAGGCCTCACGGAAACATGGCTGGGATGCGCAGCTCTACATCGATCAGATACAGAGATACTGATCTCATTAAACTGATCAGACATTAGACCGACGTGTCTGATCCATCAATATGGAGTCTTAAGTGATTACTGTTGAGATCCAGCATGAATCCGCTGTGTTTGTAGTTTGTAGTCCATGAATTGCCTCCTACAACTGGCTGAACTCTGAGCTCCTTCAGGAACAGCAGTGCTGCTCAAATCCACACACCTACACTTTTGCTTTCTTTTGTGTGACCTGAAGACTAAGAGCTGAAATAGAGCTTGATTTGCCCCAATTCCTTAATCCTCGAGTTCAAGACTACCGATACGCACAGCAGAACGGTCTACATTTCCTCCCGTACATTATGATTACACGCCACGTTGCCTTCAAGAAGTGAAACGAGTTGCCAAACATACTTCAGCAGCGTCTGAAATGTGGAGTTATGCCTTCCTTGTTTGAGTGGAGCGACCGGCGATCTGTTCTCCTGTGACCAAGTGCGAGTGACGAGATCAGTGGCGTAGCTGCACTTTCCTACAGCGAACTCGCCACTGTCTGTACATCCTAACGAGGTTTAGCAGCGTTAAATCACGCATGATCCTCCCAACCTACAGTAAAGTTTCAGCGCTCAGTCATATTTAAGTACTAGTGCAGTCACAAGAAAGAAAAGTGAAAGAAAGAAGTGGCTTCATGCGAGTTACAGAGCCGAAAGTAAACTGAGGAAGCTGTGAGGCATTGGAGAGCGGGAGAGCCCCGTCTGCCCAGGCTAGCTATTTTTAGCAGCTGGCTAACTTGAAGCAGGTCCGTCACTCGCACAACACGACAGATTGATCCTGTAGATCAAATACGACAAAACAGCACTGCTTTCAGTTTAAAAGTCAGACTCGGTTTGTCTAGAGGGAGATTTACACTGCAGCTACGTCAGATATACTGCGGCTCACCCCTCAAACTACTACGATAGCTAGAGAACCCAGTCGTCTGAGAGCCGGTGTCTGAACACTGTGACACGCTCTTACATGGATGCGGTCGGAGTGACGGCAGTGAGGCGGTGTGATCCATCACTGACCTACTGAGCAAGCTAATATTTACTGTTCACATTAAGCCGACGACGTTGAGAAACTAAACCGTTCAGCACATGTAACCAGATAGCTAAAAGTAAACAATAATCTTAGCCGTGTTCTTCATAACGTTCCTACTCCATAAGCTCCATTCAGAAGCTGGGCGTCATGTGAGGCTGTAGCTCTTCTCTCCAGTCTAATAGATGGTGACGTCATTTTAAACCCTTATAATAAAAGAAGCTGAACTCAGTTTGTTTTTCTACTGAAAGTCGACCCGTTTTTCCCCAAATCTGGGCTCTAAACTATAAACAGACGGCGTCTCTTCAGTGATCTGCTCTGGAATCATCACTTTTAGAAGACAACACAAAGAGCGTCGGAGATTTTTGGCTTTCAGCAGTGAATCGTAAGCATGTAGTGATATGTGGAGATCATAAAACACACGTTCTGCTCATTTGAGGGGAAAATAATAAATAAATACAATAAAATTGTGCATTTATTTCATGTAGTTGTGAAACGTTCCACTGTTTGGTGAGTGTTTATCATGTTCTGGCCACTCAGGAGCAAACATCAGCCTTCAAACTTGAAAGACCTGATGATTTGACATTTAACACGATACGTATCGATATTGAACAATATGAATTTTGGTTTATTGTGATAACATTTTTGGCCTGTATCACTCAGCCCTAAGTGCTGTGGGGTTTTTTGGCACCATATCTGCCATTTAGCCACGTGTAACATGTTATTGTTCGTAAGTGTGGCCCTTGGTGCATAACGCTGACAAACTTCCATTTGATGATCTGGGCTTCTTTGCACAGACGCTTCGTCTCCTACAAATCAGCCGGTCAAAACACACCAAATTACACCACCGGACCTCCTCTGGTTAAACTAATCCAGCTCCAAATAGGGCTGCAGTCACAATCATTATAAACCCAACAGTGCAACTGCATAAACCTTCTAGAGCCGAGGTCTTCAAATGTGGACCTGGGTATAACCCTAGGTGGGCAATCAACTCCATTAGCAGTTCAATTACCTACCAGTGTTTCCAAAATACAGGACTAGAAACTGGTTCTTCAGACTAATGAAGAATATGCTTTAGATGGTTCCATATAGAATCTTTTCAGAAAATGATTCTATATAACACCACAAAGTGTTATGATGTCAGGCTTGCAACAATAAAAGGGTTCTTTGAGTGTTCATGGTTCTATTCAGAACCATTTTCTTTAACTGGAATGTGTGGTTAATGTTTTTTCAGTTTGTATTCACCGGGCTGCTTCTACCACTGACTGGATCCATTTTCCACACACCAGCATTCATGTACAGCCAACCTAGCCTCATTAAAGTGCAGCAGGATAATCCGTTAATAATTAGACTAATAGCTCAATCGGAATAGAGTACGCTCATGTCTACGAGTACGGAGTACGGAACAGTCTAGTCCGACTGAAGCCGTTCAGAATACAGTCTTTATCCAATTGAACAAGGCGGGTAATTCTGTAAATAATCCGTTAAATAGAAGAATAATATCCGTGTAAACGCCTGTATCCGATTACATTCCCTATCGGAAAGTTTCAGTCCGTTCTGCATGAGCGTCGCGTCACAGTGAGAGTTTATACCGTTCAACACGGCGGAGCAGAAACTGGTCTGCAGAGGAGACGAAGTTCATGCTCTGATCTTTAAAAGACGGCGGTGGGACGGACGTCCAGCTTATGCGTCTCAGAGCACGACGTCTTCCTCTCGCTCTTCTTTAATAAGGACGTGTGAAGGACGTTTTCCTGAGTCTGACGTCATTTTAAAGCAGTTATAAACACAATCACTGCTCACTGCTGCTCATCTCACTCTGACTGGACTCACGTGACGTTCGTTGTCATGGTAACGCCTACAATAAGCGGTTCTCTACACACGCAAATCATTTTGGACCAGGTTACTTGTGTAATGAGAATGTAAACAGAGATTTTTCATCAGATTGTTGAGTAGAGTGGGAGTAAACACCTCAGTCTTAACCTGTAATCAGAAAGTATTTAATCGGATTGGAGAAAATCTTTATAGGTAAACACAGACAGCGATTTGTTTTGTACCAAAATACACTTAAACTCAAAATTCATACCAGTACAAAAACAACGCTGTTGTTTGACCAACTCCAGGCTCAGAACATCTTCGTATTGTTGATGTTTCGATGCTATTTTTCGAATTATTTCTTAGTGAAGAGCTCAACTCAAGGCAAAATCAGCTAACTTCATTAACATTAATGCTGGCGGCCGCAGAGCGAATGTTAGTGCTCATATTTTGAAATCGTCAGAAAAACAGATTTGAGTTTGCACAGACTGGGTGAGGAACGTTGCTTTGTTACATATCAGCCAGTGAGGCGAGTGAACTGTTATTTAGGGAAGCTAATTAGCCAATTTAGTCAGTTTAGAGCGACATTAATTCATTAATTGTGGTTATTATAGCTCCGGCAGCCTCTCGAGCAGGTGGGAAATGAAGCAGAACTAGAAAGTTCAGTTGGTTCATGTTGCTTCATGTTTTTGAAAAGTGCAGTGGAGAAACACTCAAGTCTCTAAAAGGTTTTAGTGACACTTTTCACGTTTTTCAACTTTCTAAAGCTGGCAGAGCTGCGGTAACCAGTATTAACCCTAATGAGGATCCTCTGTGTTTGTAACACTCACGGCTGAACATAACAACAAATTTTACTCTTCCAGACGAAGATGAAGTTGTTACCGGACCACTGCATCACCAACAAGTGCCCCAGAATGTAAAGTAGGATGTTTTGTTTGTTGTTGCGTTGTTTGTTTATCTCGACTAAATAATAACTGTAAAAAATAGCACTCTCAAGAAGTAAACACTTCTTTATTAAAAGACAAAAATTAACCGTACACAATTGTGAAGTTAGATCACTCTTGGGCCCAAACCACCGAGCCCTTAGCCTTTCGTTTTGCACGTTCAACTTTAGGGGTGGGGTGAAGTTATGGGGCTAAATGACCCTCCAAGCGGAAGTTTTTCAGAGACTCCAAACAGAGAGATATGAGGAAAACAGAAAAAACAGTGAGACGGAGAACAAGAGACCAAAGACACCCACAAATGTGAGACTTTACTCTGTTAAAAAATTATAATAACTATCGTTTTATCTCAGTTTAACGTCTCGGTATCTAGCTAACTTTCACGTTCCACCTTAAATAGTCCAGCAGCTCTGATGCCTGAAGCGAAGGAATGTACCTGCTCCTCCATTTAAGGCAGAACAGGAAAATCCAAACAAGAATCTGGAGAATCTCTGACTTCAGCTTCACATCACTGAAGAATTAGGAGGGGTGATAATAAATAACTTTCCCCTCCTCTGCTGTCCCTGCAGACGGGCAGGGTCGCCTACAGAGCGGCGCTGGTAGCTGTTAATGAAGTGATGCTCTTTTATTAGAGGGGCTCATTTCAGAGGGAAGATCTCAAGCCTGTAACTCAGTTCTGAGGAGCAGCCCTTAGTCGAGTCTTGGCAGGTTTAGTTAAAACAAGTCCTGGTCCGTTTGCTCTGTTAGTGTGGTTTGTTAGAGTGAGCATGAACGCTGCCATCCACACCAAAGAAGTGGGCTGAGACCCCCAGAGCAGGCCGGCCTCGGTCCAGCTCCTGTGCGGTTCGTTTGAACCGGCGGCTCCTCTCTGGGTCTTGGGGTTCAATCTCTGATGCATGCGTGTGTTTAATCACCTCCTCAGAAGCTCTGATTAATCGGTAATTACAGAACAGACGGTTTGGCCTTTATAACGACATTCGAAGTCAGTGTAAAACGCTCCATATACACATTCGACTGCATGCATACGTTACATTCTGCATCGATGCGCCGAGGTTTCTCCGTCCTGTTAAAGCAGCGAGGCACTCGAGGCCGTTACAGGCATTTCACCTGCTCTGCGTCGTAACCACGGTAACGCAGGGAGTCTCACGGCTTACTGCTCTAAAATCACAAGACAGATAAAACAAGGCGTGAATAAAAGCTTCGAGCTCAGAACAGAGAACAGCGAGATCGAGACAGTCATCACAGCTACCGCACGTCACGAAACCCGCCCCATCAGTTTCACTCGTACGACTTCTGTTCACATCCTTTGGTTCTAAGATAAAGAGGTCAGCGCGAACGCCAAGCGAACCACAACTAAAACGCAACAATGCATCATTCCCTGCCTTGATCTAGTCCAAAATAAGCCGACTTAAGTATAAACACAGCCTTACAGAGCTTTGCTTCTCCAGTATCTTGCTTATCATATCGTTTTTCTTTTTTCTTGCACTTCATTTTCATTCCCGGCGTCCACTTGTGACACCATCATCATCTGAAACGTTCCACGTTTCCTCCAGGGTGTTTTTCAGGCCCACCGCAGCGCAAAATCAAAAGAAATCAAATATAATGAGTTGCATCACTTTGATGAAATTAAAGTAATTATTATTTATTCATTTCAAACGCAAACTTCACGATACAAACATCGCTGGCGTAAGTAACGTTACTGGCTGAGTTCTCCAACATCAGTGTTAAGTTAGGGGGACCGTTCCTTTACAGTATAATAATAGTATTATAATAATAATAATAATAATAATAATAATAATAATAATAATAATAACAACAACAACAACAACAACAAACAATTAGTTGGCCATGAACATCATAAGAGATGACGTTACACTGCGGATGTTCTCTTAAACTGTAAAAGGTATCTAACTCGGCTCAAGGTATCTGACTTTTACTCCCCCCCACCAATCAGATATCTGCACCGGCCCACAATTCCCACACTGGCTTTCTGTGACATCACAAAAACAACGCGTCCAAAAATGATTCTGCCGAATTTCGTGATCGCAGCTTCACTACATATCCTATGATTCTGAAGCAGCGGCGGCCCAACGATGCAAAATACACGCCCTGGAAACCCACAGCTGTACACTAATAAAGCCCTTTCTATCCTAACAAAGTAATTCCAGGATGCCAGTCTTTCCTGTATTTATTCCTCTCTCCGAGGTAAACGTACTATTTGCGTTGCTTTATTCACCAAAAACAATAAATTTCTATAGGATTATTTTCCAACCTGTTTATCTCTTAGAATCAAAAAAGCTGTTTGTTACTGTGCCTTTAAGACCGATTTATGCAAAAGAGCTCCGTTCTAATTGGCTGTGCCGCCAGGTGAAACACTGCTTATAGCTTCAGTGTGAGTGGGTGGGGCTAAGATGCTGTGAATAGCTGGATATATGCAAATTAGTGATGTGCATCAGAATCTGCAGATTAATGTAAATAATCAGCACGTTTATATTCAGCTGATGTCTCAGTTCGATGTTTGATGTATATGATTTGCTGAATCCCAGAAGAGCCGAACGTTTAGAGTGAACTGCACTAAAATACTATTTTTATTTTTAAAACATCATTTTCCTCTGTAATGCTGTTGCCGGTCGACTTAGTCCCGGTTTCTACATCAGCACATACGTACGTCGGCCCACAGTCGCCGCATTTGGATTTTTGTGACATCACAAAAACAGCACACCCGGAAACGGGCCATTTTTGCAGCTAATGTTCCCAAACGGGGAATGAAGAGTTAACAGTTTGTTCTGAAACTATATAAAAACTCCCAAATCCCAAAAAACGCGGAAGACTCCGTTTTCCATGATAAGGGCCCTTTAATCCACACAATGCCGCGGTTCGGGAGCACCTGAACGAGTGACGCATCCTGGCTATGGAGCTCCGGAACGTCCTGGAAGGTTCTCTCCAAATGTATCTGAAAATATGAGGGGTCCGTTACGGGCACAAATGGAAATATACGAACGAATAAATAAATAAATGAATAAATTAATAAACAGCTCTCACACACATCAGTGAGAAATGTGAAAAAAGCTGAGTCATGGAGCTGAAAGTGAAACATCCAGGTCTTTTTTTCCCCCTTTCCGACTCCAACATCCAATTTCCGACAGACGCAGTTACATGCTGGTAAAAGTTAGCCTGCGTGTTTGTTTTTTTTTGTTTTTTTAAGAGCAAAACGGTCCAGTGATGACTGCAAAATACTCCGACATGCACCTGTTCAAGGTCAGCAGGGAACAGAACAAGGAGTCTTCTGTTATGTTTGCCAGTAATACAGAAATATCCATAGCCTTATTTCATTGATTGACTTTGGTAACTCCTTCATATCTCTAATTAAGGCCTCTAATGCAAAGCCATGACGCTCACCGATGAACTGATAAGTGATATAACCAACAAGTGGCACTCTAAACCTGACGTATGCCGGCACAGGACGGAACAGACTAATATATATATATATATAAACAAAACATTATATATGCACCTCTGTGTCATAAGTTCAAAAGAAATGCACCAAATTAGAGCCGGAAACAAAATGAGGAAGCAGAACAGAAACATTTCGAGCCATATGCGTCCCCCCCATAACTACACTGCTAACAGAATCCAACAGTGACAAGAGACGTATATAAACGAAGAAATGACCAAGACGAAAAATGAATGTTATTTTCAGATCACAGCCTCGTCTCATCCTTCCCAAGCGAGCTGCAAGCACGAAACGAGAGCCCTGTTGTCAACAAGTGCCTCCAGATGTTATTTCGTTATTTAGTTTTCCTAAAAATCAAAAACCTGCCTGGGATCTCAGGCCAAATTCAGCAGAACACATGTGGCTGAGTGGGTTTTGTTAGAAAATGAAGGCAGACTGTAAAAAAAAAAAAAGATAAAAAATATCCAAAACCTCTCTTTCTGTCTGAGTGGCTTGGCTTTGCATCATCATCACAACCATACCCATCATCTACGGCTCAGCAAAAGCCCACATTACTGATTTAATCTCACAGAAAAGCTCATTTAATGAAGTTCCCCAGCAAAAAGACGTGGGATGTTAATATCAGACTGTCAACTGCAGATATAACTTCACGAAATTTTGCCCCCCCCCCCCACCTAAATCATATGAGCTCAGAGGCTGATGTTCATTAAACCTTAGGTTTAACGTACTGTCACACAGCTGAAGGATTATCTAACGAAATTAAAGTATATATCTAAATTAGATATATAGACATCCCTGGATCCAGCTAGCGTTAGCCCAGCGCAATGCTACCACAACGCTGCGCAGCTAAGCTAAGCAGCTTCCATTTCTCTTCTGTAGTTTTACATTTAAAATGTTCTGACAGCTCGCAGCTCCCTTAAAACCACCAACACACACATTTAGCACCATTCGGTACAGAATAAGTCTCAAAAAACGGGCAGCAAGCTGGCGAACAAGCCAACACAGCAGCCTATAGCATAGCCTAGCTTAGCTTAGCATAGCTTCACGAAGCTGAAATCAGCTTCTCGCCCGAATCTCCGCGTACCACCTTAAATGGTGCGGCAGTTCCATTCAGCGCCTCAGGCTGAGAACGAGGCGCCTGAATGCAACTGCCGCACCACTTAAGGTGGAACGGGGAGATTCGAACAAGAAGCTGACGAATAGGAAGCCGACTTTCAGCCTAGTCTTAGCTTAGCCGTCCACTTGTCATCAGCTGTTAATAATAGTAATAGTAATAATAATTAAAATAATGTAAACGTTTTTTTTTGTTTGTTTTTTTTTTTTTTACAAAATAAATGTGTTTAAGCTCAAGACCCCCAACAGCGGTTTGTTTGTGTTTACGCTCGCAACGCCGCTTAGCTTAGCTTAGCACAGCACAGCCGTTATAAACAATGCTGCCGGAGCTGAGCGCGGCGGCTGGAGGTTTCACAGCCCGAAGAAGAGCTGCAGCCAGCGGGCGACACGAAACCCAAAACCCGCTCCCTTTTTAGGGGGCTGCTGGTACTCACCTGTTAGCGCCGGGTCGCATACTCCCTGGCCTCGCATTAGAAATAATGTTATTGTGGTTGAAAGGCAGGAACAAGATGAGATCCTTTCTTTCCTTTTCGTGTTTTTTTTTTCTTTTTGGCTTCCTCGTTTCTCTTCTCCTCCTGCCTGTGCCGATTTTCCCCCTTTTTCTCTCCCCCTGCTTCTACTCTTCTGTTCTTCTGCTTTGGCAGCCTTTACATGTGCATCTTCATAAAACGACCAGCATCAAGAAAACTTGCCATCAAACCTCCTCCTCCTCCTCCTCTTCTTCTTCTTCTTCTTCTTCCTCCTCCTCCTCTTCCTCCTCCTTTGGTAAGGGAGATTTAAAGCAGATAAACAGAGAGTTATAGCTGCTGCTGAATGGATGGATTACATGAATTATCTGTATGTGTGGGGTTCGTTGCCATTCAGTGTTTTCTATGACTCGCTCTCTCTCTCTCCCACTCTCTCCGTAGGTCTCTCTCCCCCCTCTCCCTCTCTCCTTATCCAGTCCCAACCAACGTGCTCTCACTCACTGCCCAAGATTTTCACAGCGCATCTGCATTTAATGCCCCTTGAGAGGCTCGGATGCCCCTGTTTTTTCGCAACGACGCCAAAAATAAACAAAAAAAAGAAATAATGATATTAATCCACCAAGCACCGATCAAAGCGAAAGAAAGCCGAGCAGGCGGCTGAACGTGGCTATTGTTCTCCTCATTTTTCCCCCTATTGTGTTGTCAAATCTGCTCTGTTGCCATTTCTGTCCAAATTTTCTATTTTTTTATATTTAATTTCGCGCAACGTTATAAATTCGTCTGTGGCGTCTCGATGACACATCGTCCTCCATTTCTGCCTTAAAAATGAAATAAATAAATAGTAAATAAAATATGGAGGTGAAAAAAAAAACACGCTCGCCCCTCCCACTTTCACCCTTTCGTCACTGCGTGCGCGGGGCGTCATGGGAAGTGTAGTTTCTCTAAGAGTAGCTCGAATCTGAGCATCGTTTCAGTGTCTTGTGGTTGTAATGCGTCGAAGTGACTTTAGTCTAGGCTGAATTAGGCCTGTTATGTTATTTAAGTGTTTTTGTTGTGTTTGTTTGTTTCTAAGGTGACAGCATCCTTCAATCTCATTCCTAAAGCCCAGTTACCTCCATGGTAGAAAAAATATCGCTGCTGTCGGAACAAAACCTTGTATCAAATAGGTCACTTTACAGGAGAGGGAAAAAACATACTTTATTTTTAATCTAAGTCAATGGAACTGGACATTTTTCCAAGTCATTTTGGGTCGTTTCTTTTAGTCCATTAATCAGGAAATTTACAAACAATGTAAAAGGTAAAAGGTATTTTCAAATTTTGTCAAAAACTGAAAAAAACATAAAAAATGGAAGTATGAGGTTTTCTTCTGACAATAGCGATATGTTGATGAGCTGGTATAACCCTGCAGAGTGACCAGCTAAACCATCACCATCAAACCAGTAACCAATGCTGATCTGTGCTGGTCTTTTCAGCAGGGCTTCGCTTGACTCTTGCTAGACCCTTCAGTGACCTGAAGGACAATAAAAGCGTAAACAGTGGGTATTACCAGAAGGAGAATGTTTTAGCCAAAAATGTATAACATTCATTTACAGTGGAGGGAGACGTAACATGCAGGGCGCTGTGCGGGCAAAATAGTCCCCAAAGAAAACTCAGTATTCCAGATTTTCCACTGTTTTCCATCATCAACATTCCATATAAACTCAGAAGACTCGTGTAGGTTCTCTGGTGGTTCTGGATGGTAAATAAAGTGTCTGTATCTGTGTTGTAGTCATGGCGACGCCTGGTTCCCATCACCACCACTGTAAAGACGTCTGAACCGTTTCACACCAAACCATCTGGATCTCTCTGTTTACAACATCTCAACTACTTGATTTTGAAAAATCACTGGGGTTTCCGTTCAACTAGCATTAAATGTTAGGAAAATCACCTCTTCTCCCGCAGAATAACAGGGCCTTAGAACTAAACAGGCTGTTTTTTTGTTACTGTGCCTTTAAGGCTGGTGTATGTAAATGAGCTCTGTTGAGATTGGCTGCCATGGATTGTGCCTCAATATACTGTATGGACTGGGAAGTGAACAGTATGTGTGTTTTAAAACATTAACAGTGTTTGAATAACCACATCAAACTCTTCTGTTTAAAAGAAATGACAGAAATGTAGTTTTTCCACGATGGGCACTTTAAAATAATGTCCTCCTCTGATGGAACTTGGGTCAGGTTTATCAAATCAAATTTATTTGTGGTGCTTTTTACAACTGATGTGTAACAAAGCAGCTTCACAGAATTCCAATGAAGACAAAGTTTTAACATGAATGTAAAACCCCCAGGTGAGCAGGCCAGGGGGGACGGTGGCAAGGAGAACCTCCCTCAGAGCTGTGGAGGAAACCTTGGGAGGAACCAAGGCTCACCAGGGGGGGACCCATCCTCCTCTGGTCAGACTACCTACAGAGTTATTACACTACTAATATTAATAGCAGTAGTATTAGTAGTAGTAATAGCTGGGAGTCCATGAGAACATCAGTGTAGGGTGGGCAGCTAGTCCAATACAGGTGGTGGTAGCTGGGGCGTGGGCAGCTGGTCAGCGGGTAGCAGGAGGGCTTGAGAGTCAGTTGTCCTTCAGTGTCCGGTCAGTCAGGTGGTCGTTTATGTATTTGGTCAGCCCAGAAATGTGTAAAGCTCGCTTCTTTAGATTTAGCTCTGGAGCGATGAGGCTAATGTAGCTGATGCTGCATTTGAGTGGTGTCGGAAAACTGGGAAATACCAGTTTTCCCACTTGTAAACTTCACTCAAACGGCCAACAAGGTCATAGTTGCACCTGGTGCACTCTATGCTAGATTCCAGAAGATACACAGGTTTACGATGAGACCTTTAACCTTGTACACGAGTGAAAAATGCTGAGCTTGCAGTGAATGTGAAAAATTTATACCTAATGTGCTTCTATTAAATCTATTTAACAGAATATTTAATGCCTTTTAACACAGCATGTGTTTGGCTCATTGACTGAGCACCCAAACAGAGTTTAGCCGTATTTACTAGTTACCAGTCTGCTGTATAACAAGGTTCATGACCAGTATTGCATTAGCATGCTAATTAGCATGGCGCTAACTGCAGGCCTAATTCGTCACACACTCCCCTCTGACAGAGTGGAGGTGTTCAGTGACTCTACCGGTCCTGATTATGAGGTTTCTGACAGTGTAAAACTCACTGTGACCTATAAACATGGACTAAAGTACATTATCAGCTCCACTTACTGTATAGCTGCACTCTGTAGTTCTACAGTTACAGACTGTAGTCCATCTGTTTCTCTGATACTCTGTTACCCTGTTCCTCAGTGGTCAGGACCCCCATGGACCCTCACAGAGCAGGGACTGTTTGGGTGGTGGATCATTCTCAGCACTGCAGTAACACTGACGTGGTGGTGGTGTGTTAGTTTATGTTGTGCTGGTGCGAGTGGATCAGACACAGCAGTGCTGCTGGAGGTTTTAAACACTGTGTCCACTCACTGTCCACTCTATTAGACACTCCTACCTTATCAGTCCACCTTGTAGATGTAAAGTCAGAGACGACAGCTCATCTGCTGCTGCACAGTTTGTGTTGGTCATCCTCTAGTCCTTCATCAGTGGGCACAGGACGCTGCCCACAGGACGCTGCCCACAGGACTGCTCAGCGACACTGAGGTGTTTAAAAACTCCAGCAGCACTGCTGTGCCTGATCCACTCAGACCAGCACAACACACACTAACACACCACCACCATGTCAGTGTTGCTGCAGTGCTGAGAATGACCCACCACCCAAACAGTACCTGCTCTGTGAGGGTCCATGGGGGTCCTGACCACTGAAGAACAGGGTAACAGAGTATCAGAGTAACAGATGGACTACAGTCTGTAACTGTAGAACTACAGAGTGCAGCTCTACAGTAAGTGGAGCTGATAAAGTGGACAGTGAGCGTAGAAACGAGGAGGTGGTCAGAACGTTACGCCTGATCGGTGTAGATATATCATACCCATATAAGTTGTGACAATGATCTTTCCTGAGGCTTGTTTTTATATATGTGTGTATAATATATATATGTGTGTGTGTGTGTGTGTGTGTGTGTATACATGTGTGTGTATATGTGTGTTTATATATATATATATATATGTAACATGGTTAAACACCAGCCTGAGTAAAGATGCTGGTTGACACTTTATTCAAAGCTGAAAAGAGATGATGGGACTTTCTGGTCCAATGATTTTGTTGTGATACCAACAACACGGCTCTCGTGACATCCCTGCAATTAAAAGTGCAGCTATACGGTCAGTGGAGCTGATCAGAAGGACAGTGAGCGTAGAAACGAGGAGGTGGTCAGAACGTTCTGCCTAATCTGTTTATATATATGAATACATATTTGAAACAAGCTTCCAACACCAGACATGACTGAAAACTGAACATTTTTACTGAAGTACTGCGTTTGCTGCCGTATTTGGGGCTGTTCAGTAGCACGTCTTGCAGACTGAGTTAACAGAGGAAATTACAAATTAGCACTGGAGTTGTTTTGTGGGCATTTGACCTTCAGTTTGATCTTGGCCTGTTGTCATTCAGTAGCAACATCCATGCCAACCAAAGGAAATATTATCATCATTTATCTCTGATGACATCGTTAGATTTCATACTGAACAATACGCATTTGCTTAGACTGTAAGCTCACAGTAAGTTCAGCTCCAGTGACCAGCATGCAGGTGCCTCTGCAGATCTCCTGAGGCCTTATGATGTAGATGTTTTGATTGAGCACTGTCCAAAAGTATCCAGACACCTGATCCTCTTACATATCTCCTGAAATTAAGGTGTTAATAGTAAGTTTGTGCTGCAGTAACAGCCTCTACTCTTCTGGGAAGGCTTTACACTAGATGTTGAACATTGCTGTGAGGATTTGTTTGAGGATTAGTGAGGTCAGGCACGGTTAAAATATAGAGAAAATTTACACAAAATATAGACATAATATACACAAAATATAGGGACAATATATACAAAATATTGAAAAAATTTAGAGAAAATATAGAGACAATATACACAAAATATAGAGACAATATACACAAAATATAGAGAATATTTACACAAAATATAGAGACAATATACACAAAATATAGAGACAATATACACAAAATATAGAGAATATTTACACAAAATATAGAGACAATAAACACAAAATATAGAGACAATATACACAAAATACAGGCAATATACATTATGCATTTATTTCTGTTATTCAAAGAAATATGCAGTACATAGCAGAGTAATATGAGAAACTTATGAATCTGCATGACACATTTTGAGTGTGTCAATATTAATTTCAATAATACGATTTTTTAGATGGCAGTAATACTGTAATCTGGTCATTCTGGTTCAGTGATTGGGAGAAGGTCCTGATGAAGACAATAAAAACCCTGCTTTTTGTACTATGCCTACAGTGGAAATGGGTGCAGCCATAACCAACCACAGTGCTGACTCACGTGGTAGAAGCCAAGATCAGCCTTAAATCGACTCTGTCTGAATCTGGGTGATAATTACATCTTCAGCTAGACATGCACTGTCTTAATGTTCTAAACAGCACAGCAGTGGAGCTGGTGTTCTACAGGCTGGTGTTCTCTGCTCTGCTGAAGATCATCAGGAAAACATGAGAAAAATGAGACAAGCACTGAAAATGAATGCATGTACAACATGTGGCATGGCCACAAACATCTCACTCAAATCCTGTGTGTGTTTGTAAGTTTGGGTTTTATTATTTGATTTTATTACCTGCGTTTCTTCTCCTTCCCTGCTTCTAGCAGCAGTATGTAATGTAGCAAGCACACACACACACACACACACACACACACACACACACACAGTGCTGTAGCCTATCCTAGCCATCACTGGGTCGCTAGTGCATCACAGGGCAGACACACAGACGTATACATTCACACATACATCCACATTGGGGCCAAATTAAGATGTCCGGTTGGCCTGACTGCATGTCTTTAGACTGTGTGAGGAAACCCACACAGACATGTGGAGAACATGAAAACTCCACACAGAAAGGACTCTGGTCGCCCGGCCGGGGAACCGAACCCATGTGCTACCCACTGTGCCACTACAGAGTGCCAACAGAATCAGGTGGTGGCTAAGGTGTTGATAAGCTATTACTATGGTATCCCAGGTGGCTGCTGGGGTGTTGCTAGGCTATTGGTGTTGCATCCTAGGTGGCTGCTAGGCAATTGTTTTGGTATCCCAGGTGGTGGCTAAGGTGTTACTAGGCTTCTGCTATGGTATTCTAAATGGTTGCTAGGTAATTGCTATGATATACGAGGTGGCTGCTAAGGTGTTCCTAGGCAATTGCTATGCTATCCAAGGTGGCTGCTAAGGTGTTGCTAGGCTATCGCTATGGTATCCCAAGTGTTTGCTAAGGTGTTCCTACGACATTGTTGTGGTATCCCAGGTGGTGGATAAGGTGCTGCTAGGTTATTGCTAGGGTATTCCAGGTGGCTGCTAAAGTATTGCTAGGCCATTGCTATGATATTCTAAATGGTTGCTAGGCAGGTTGCTGCTAAGGTGTTGCTAGGCTACTGTTATGCTATCCTTGGTGGTTGCTAAGGTGTTCCTAGGCCATTGCTATGATATCCCACGTGACTGCTAAGGTGTTGCTAAGCCATTGCTATGGTATCCTAGGTAGTTGCTAAGATGTTGCTAGGCCATTGCTAGGGTTTCCCAGGTGGCTGCTAAAGTGTTGCTAGGCTGTTGCTGTGGTATCTCAGGTGCTTATTAACACAAATAGCTAATCAGCCGATCACACGGCCACAACTCAGTGCATTTAGGCCTGTAGAGGTGGTCAAGACAACTTGCTGAAGTGCAGACCGAGCATCAGAACGGGGAAGAAAGGGGATTTAAGGGGCTTTGAAAGTGGCGTGGTTGTTGGTGCCAGACGGGCTGGTCTGAGTATTTCAGAAACTGCTGATCTGCTGGGATTTTCACACACAACCATCTCTAGGGTTTACAGAGAATGGTCCGAAAAAGAGGAAATATCCAGTGAGCGGTCAGTTGTGTGGACGAAAATGCCTTGCTGATGTGAGAGGTCAGAGGAGAATGGGCAGACTGGTTCCAGATGATAGAAAGGCAACAGGAGCTCAAATAACCAACCAGAATCTCTGAGGAACGTTTCCAGCACCTTGTTGAAAGCCTGCCACGAAGAATTAAAGCAGTTCTGAAGAAAAAAGGGGGTCCAACCTTTTACTGGCAAAGTTTCTCATGATATGACTCCTACAGAAGATATTCTTTTGAACTTCTTGCATGTAAATTACCTGGTCCGATTCCATTACTTGCCATGCTGCTCTATCGTCCTCCTCCAATACAGACTAGTTTTCTATCTGATTTATCTGAATTGCTTACTGAAGTTTGTGCTCTGTTGTCTACTGTTATATTACTTGGTGACTTTAACGTACATATTAACAAGGCCTCGTCTATGTCAACTGATTTTATGTCAGTGCTCGACTGCTTTGGATTCACACAGCATGTAAACTTTCCCACATACGAGCATGGCCATACACTGGACTTAATCTGTAATACTGGACTTGATAATATTGCTGTTTGGGGGACCTATATTGGTACACCTGACCATCATTTTATTGAAGCTTTAATCTTCATTTCCATAAGTGTACTAAGAAAACCATGGGGTCTTACAGAAATCTGAAATCTCTTGATCATTTAAGCTTTTCTGCTTCACTTCATACCTCACTGCTCTCTGGCATCTCTACCCTGTATATAATGATCCTATCTTGCATACTCTAGATGCTGTTGCATCCCTTAAACAAAGGCTTGTGCCATCCTCCCACTCTTCACCGTGGTTTACCATTGAGCTTAGGGCTATGAAAGCCACTAGCAGACATCTTGAGCGGCTTTATAGGAAAACTGGCCTTACTGTACATTCTTTAGCCTATGCAGATCATATGTCTAGATACAGAGATGCTTTAAAGAGGGCATGTTCCTCTTATCTATCTTTGGTGATCCACCATAGCTCATGCCCACCCAGGACCCTTTTCAACATTATTGACAAACTACTGCAGCCCGCAGTAGTAGCTTCTTGTGGTTCAGTTAAATTATGCAATGAATTTACTTTTTTCAGAATAAAATTGACTCAATCTGCCATCCCCTTACTTCTGTCCATGAGCCCACACTGAATTTCTTCTCCCCCGACTTCACACTCTCATGTTTCACTCCTGTCACATCTGTTTCTGTAATAGAGCTGATTATAAAATCCAATCCAACTCATTGTCAGTTAGATCCTGCTGCAACCTCCTTCATTAGGGAGTGTGTGACAGAGATAGCCATCCTTATTGCACACCTTATTAATAGATGTTTTGCAACCTGTTGTGTCCCTACTGATCTCAAAACTGCTATTGTTACCCCTGCCCTGAAAAAGCCATGCCTAGACTCTCACGACTTAAATAATTACCAACCAATTTCTAATTTCCCATTCACTGCTAAGCTGTTGGAAACAGTAATTGCTACACAGTTGCGGTCTCACCTGGAAGCAAATAATTTATACGAGCCTTTTCAATCCAGTTTCCGTCCCTTGCATAGTACAGAGACCACACTTCTTAGAGTTACCAATGATCTTCTGTGTGTAGCTGATTCAGGAGCTTTTAGTATGTTGGTGCATCTTAATCTTAGCTTCTTACCTGCGATACCACATCTCATGATCTATTACTCTCTTGCATGCGCAGCATTGGTTGTACTGGATCTGCCCTTTCCTGGTTTTCCTCATATCTCAGTGACAGATGTCAATATTCAGAATAATAAATCCTATATGGTGTCTGTGACTAAGGGTGTTCCACAGGGCTCAGTTTTAGGTCCATTGCTCTTCACTATTTACATGCTGCCACTTGGGCAAACAATACATTTAAGTTTTCATTGTTTGTCATTGTTACGTAGACGACACTCACATCTATGTTAGCGCTAGCCCTCTTCAGACTACACTACCACCTGATCTATCTAACTGTATCTATGACATAAAGTGACATAAAGACATGACATATAGTCATGGATGAGTTTGAACTTTTTAAAACTGAATGCCAGCAAAACTGAGTTGCTTTTAATTGGCTCTAAGTCACTGATATCCAGCTCATCTGTTCTTGGCATCAATTTCGATGGGATTCTAGTAACACCTTCTCCCCACGTCCGCAACCTTGGAGTTGTCTTTGACCTTACACTCTTTTTGACATCCACATCAATTCCATTGATAGGACAGCATTTTTTCATCTTCGCAATATTTCTCGCCTCTGACTGTTTCTCAGCCAAGCTGATGTAGAAACACTTGTGCATGCATTAGTCACTGCTGGACGACTGCAATGTTCTCTTTCCTGGCATTCTTGTCAAAACCCTCACCAGGTTACAATATGTTCAAAATGCCACTGCTAGGATCATCACCTTTTCAAAAAAGAATGACCACATCACCCCTGTCCTTCAGAGTCTTCACTGGTTACCCATAACATTCTGTATTCAGTACAAAGCTCTTCTTATAATGTATAAAGCTCTGCACAGTCTGGCTCCTCAATACTTGGCAGAGCTTAATCTATTTGTCCCATCCCGTACTTGGAGACCAAAATCTAGGCCTTCTTCATGTTCCTAGATTTAAATAGATTTCTATGGGTGGTTGATCATTTCATGTAGTAGCTCTTAAGTTATGGAATACTCTCCCACAGTCTATTTGGGATGCAACCTCTCTGTCTTCATTCAAATCTCTGTTAAAGACTTGTTTTCACGGTGTTATCGTTGTTCCATTTATACTTGAATGTTTACCTGTATTGTCCTGTATTTGTTTAATGTGGTGTTGTTTAATGCGTTGATGGTCTTTGATTGTAAAGCATTCTTGAGCATGGGAAAAACTATATAAATAAAAGTGATGATGATGATGATGATGATAAAGTATTTCTAACAAGGGGTTTTTACGCAATTAACCCTCTGGGGTCCACAATCTCACCCGCACATCAAATTCGCTGTTTATATCTGTGTCTGTATCTTTGTGACGATCCAGCTCAGAAATCCAGTTCAAATCCTTCCTGAATTTGTAGAGCCGCCCTTTCCATTCCACCTCTTCATGAGATCATACGACACACAGGAGTTATGAGCCTATGAAGAGGGGATGAGATACATGTCATCTGCCTCTCACCACGTGGAGCTGCTGGATTCGTGTGTCTGTCTACATTTTGTGTGAAACTGACCGACGGACACTCAGGATATCACTAAGGACTGACTGTCACGCCGGACACCCTTCATTCTTCATTCAGTCCACATCGGCGACCCGTGTGCAGAGAGTTTATAGCTGCGGCAGCGGGTTTGGAAAGTGTTGATTTTGATATGAAACATATGAGCATCATGTTATATGAAGAGCCTTTAAAGCAGAGTTTAAGAAGAGATGCATTATTTGGGGGAATGACCTCAGAGCCCAGAGGGATAAAGGACATCCATCCATCTTCTAAGCTGCTTCTCCCTCAGGGTCGCAGGGGGTTAAAGGACATACTAAGAAAAAATAATTTAAAAAACATGATTTGTACTTAATGTCTCAGTCCATCTTCTATACTTATAAATGTGTTAAAGAGTGTTAGTGTAGTTGTGTAAGTGTGACTTAGCTTTGTGTTAATGTCATCAGTTGTGTGACTGTGCTTAGTGTGAGTGTAGTTGTTTATGAGTGACTGAGCTCAAGTGTTATTGTAGTTGTGTAATTGTGCTTAGTGTTAGTGCAGTTGTGTTATTGTGCTTAGTGTTAGTGTAGTGGTGTAATTATGCTTACTGTTAGTGTAGTTGTGCGACTGCACTCAGTGTACTTGTGATTGTGCTCAGTGTTTGTGTAGTTGTGTTTTTGACTGTGCTCAATGTTAGTGTAGTTCTGTACAACTGACTGAGCTCCAGTGTAAGTGTAGCGTTTGTGATTGTGCTTACTGATAATGTAATTGTGTAAGTGTGGTTGTGATTATGCTCAGTGTTAGTGTAGTTGTGATCATGCTAAGTGTTAGTGTAGTTGTGTGATTGTGGTCAGTGTCAGTGTAGCTGAGTAAAAGTGACTGAGCTGGGTGTTTGTGTGACTGTGCTCAGTGTTAGTGTAGCTGTGTTAAAGTGACTGAGCTGGATGTTTGTGTGACTGTGCTCAGTGTTAGTGTAGGTGTATGGTTGTGATCATTGTAGGTGTGTAAAAGTAACTGAGCTGGGTGTTTCTGTGACTGTGCTCAATGTTACTGTAGCTGTGCAACTGTGATCAGTGCAGCTGTGTAAAAGTGACTCACCTCAGTGTTTGTGTGACTGTGCTCAGTATTAGTGTAGTTGTGTGACTGTGATCAGTGTAGCTGTGTAAAAGTGACTGAGCTCAGTGTTTGTGTGACTGTGCTCAGTGTTAGTGTAGTTGTGTGACTGATCAGTGTAGCTGTGTAAAAGTGACTGAGCTCAGTGTTTGCGTGACTGTACTCAGTGTTAGTGTAGTTGTGTGACTGGGATCAGTGTAGCTGTGTAAAAGTGACTGAGCTCAGTGTTCGTGTGACTGTGCTCAGTGTCAGTGTAGCTGTGTAAAAGTGACAGAGCTGGGTGTTTGTGTGACTGTGCTCAGTGTTAGTGTAGCTGTGTAAAAGTGACTGAGCTGGGTGTTTGTGTGACTGTGCTCAGTGTCAGTGTAGGTGTGTGTGTGTGTGTGTGATTAGTGTAGCTGTGAAAAAGTGACAGAGCTGGGTGTTTGTGTGACTGTGCTCAGTGTTAGTGTAGCTGTGTAAAAGTGACAGAGCTGGGTGTTTGTGTGACTGTGCTCAGTGTTAGTGTAGCTGTGTAAAAGTGACAGAGCTGGGTGTTTGTGTGACTGTGCTCAGTGTCAGTGTAGCTGTGTAAAAGTGACAAAGCAGGGTGTTCGTGTGACTGTGCTCAGTGTCAGTGTAGCTGTGTAAAAATGACAGAGCTGGGTGTTTGTGTGACTGTGCTCAGTGTCAGTGTAGCTGTGTAAAAGTGACAGAGCGGGGTGTTCGTGTGACTGTGCTCAGTGTCAGTGTAGCTGTGTAAAAGTGACAGAGCTAGGTGTTTGTGTGACTGTGCTCAGTGTCAGTGTAGATGTGTAAAAGTGACAGAGCTGGGTGTTTGTGTGACTGTGCTCAGTGTCAGTGTAGCTGTGTAAAAGTGACAGAGCTGGGTGTTTGTGCAACTGTGCTCAGTGTCAGTGTAGGTGTGCGACTGTGATCAGTGTAGCTGTGTAAAAGTGACTGAGCTGGGTGTTTGTGGGACTGTGCTCAGTGTCAGTGTAGCTGTGTAAAAGTGACCGAGCGGGGTGTTCGTGTGACTGTGCTCAGTGTCAGTGTAGCTGTGTAAAAGTGACAGAGCTGGGTGTTCGTGTGACTGTGCTCAGTGTCAGTGTAGCTGTGTAAAAGTGACAGAGCGGGGTGTTCGTGTGACTGTGCTCAGTGTCAGTGTAGCTGTATAAAAGTGACAGAGCTGGGTATTTGTGTGACTGTGCTCAGTGTTAGTGTAGCTGTGTAAAAGTGACAGAGCTGGGTGTTTGTGTGACTGTGCTAAGTGTTAGTGTAGCTGTGTAAAAGTGATTTCAGCTTGGGCCTTGGGTTTGGGGTTGTAGTGTGTTTGTATAAAGAAGAAAACCTTAATAAAGAAATGTTTAAAAAAAAAAAGCTGTGTAAAAGTGACAGAGCTGGGTGTGCGTGTGACTGTGCTCAGTGTCAGTGTAGCTGTGTAAAAGTGACAGAGCGGGGTGTTCGTGTGACTGTGCTCAGTGTTATTGTAGCTGTGTAAAAGTGACAGAGCTAGGTGTTTGTGTGACTGTGCTCAGTGTCAGTGTAGGTGTGTGTGTGTGATCAGTGTAGCTGTGAAAAAGTGACTGAGCTGGGTGTTTGTGTGACTGTGCTCAGTGTCAGTGTAGGTGTGTGAGTGTCATCAGTGTAGCTGTGTAAAAGTGACAGAGCTGGGTGTTCGTGTGACTGTGCTCAGTGTCAGTGTAGCTGTGTAAAAGTGACAGAGCGGGGTGTTCGTGTGACTGTGCTCAGTGTCAGTGTAGCTGTGTAAAAGTGACAGAGCTGGGTGTTTGTGTGACTGTGCTCAGTGTTAGTGTAGCTGTGTAAAAGTGACAGAGCTGGGTGTTTGTGTGACTGTGCTCAGTGTCAGTGTAGCTGTGTAAAAGTGACAGAGCTGGGTGTTTGTGTGACTGTGCTCAGTGTCAGTGTAGCTGTGTAAAAGTGACAGAGCGGGGTGTTCGTGTGACTGTGCTCAGTGTCAGTGTAGCTGTTTAAAAGTGACAGAGCGGGGTGTTCGTGTGACTGTGCTCAGTGTCAGTGTAGCTGTGTAAAAGTGACAGAGCGGGGTGTTCGTGTGACTGTGCTCAGTGTCAGTGTAGCTGTTTAAAAGTGACAGAGCTGGGTGTTTGTGTGACTGTGCTCAGTGTCAGTGTAGCTGTGTAAGTGACAGAGCGGGGTGTTCGTGTGACTGTGCTCAGTGTCAGTGTAGCTGTTTAAAAGTGACAGAGCTGGGTGTTCGTGTGACTGTGCTCAGTGTCAGTGTAGCTGTTTAAAAGTGACAGAGCGGGGTGTTCGTGTGACTGTGCTCAGTGTCAGTGTAGCTGTTTAAAAGTGACAGAGCTGGGTGTTTGTGTGACTGTGCTCAGTGTTAGTATAGCTGTGTAAAAGTGACAGAGCTGGGTGTTCGTGTGACTGTGTAAAAGTGACAGAGCGGGGTGTTCGTGTGACTGTGCTCAGTGGTAGTTTAGTTGTGTAAGAGTGACTGAGCTCCAGTGCTAGTGTAGTTCAGCTCAGTGCTGCTTCTCTCGGCCTGAATGGTGTACTCACATCCATCTCTCTGAGCTCCAGCCTTCACCATCAGCCCCACACGTACACAGTCATAAAGGACACGGACTCCGGCACACAGCCACACAAAACATGATCAAACTCTTTTCTTTAAAACAGCAGAAAAAAGATGAAGAATCTGCCGGAGGAAACAGAACCGGAGCCGGGGGTAAAAAAGCAAGCGCGGCCCAGCTGCGGATACAGAAAGGTAGGCTAGCCGGCTAACGCCGGGGCTACAGCTTGATTTAAGCCACTAGAAGAGACCCGGGAGAACAGACACGGTCCGGAAAACATAAACATCAACCGCACTCTTGGTCAAAGCCACTTGGATGGTTTACATCCACACAACAGCTCGATATTTAAACCAGAACGAAACGTCGCAGCTCGAAGAAGCGAAAGCGGCGAATACTAGTTAGCTAGCTAGGCTAACGAGCTAGCTAGCACCGTTGAGCCAAACATGCTCATCTGTTGTCACGGTTCGGGGTTTTAATAGCTGGTTTGGGGGCTTTTAATTCGTTAAACATCCCGATAAGTTTAACACCGTGCCTGTCTCAGGTGGGAGTGAAGCTGTATTTCACAAACAGACTCTGAAAAGCTAGTTAGCATGCTAGCTCATTTCCTGATAGAAGCCTTTATAAATAGAGCAGATTAGCTAAGCTAACTCGGTCAAATGTACATATTTAACGCCCGGTTATTGAGTGTCAGCCTCAAGACACGGTTTTCTGCATTGTTTGGTTCAGAATCCGTGAATCCGTGTTTTTTTCCAGTCTTAGATTTGGGAAACTGTGCCAGCTAACGTTAAATTAGCTGTTCGTTAGCTTAGCCGACTAGAAAAGTTTACAGGATGTTTTATTAGAGGCGGCGGAGATGAACTGCGAGATTAATGTAAATATAAGACAGTAAACAAACGGTAAGTTTATTAAAATGTGATGGCAGCATCACTGCCACTGTCCAGTGGTTAGAACAACGTGACATCCCTGCCTAGAACCCTTACCTACACCACAGTAATGCGTCACTTCATTGCTGTTACACTTACAGTGCACATTTCTGAATAAAGTAACTCATTAGTTGTGTTTTTCTAAGTATTTAAGATCTGATTCAAGCTCCTAAGTCTGAGGCATTTCTGCCAAAACCACAAAACAAAAAAGATCTTCAGCTTATAAGCCTGTATGTTCAGGTGATCAGAGGTAAATAATGTCTTTGTCTTAGATTTGGGATTTCTTTAGGGCATCATGTCGATTATATGTGATTTCTAGCATTAACTCAGTCCGGCTGTGAGTCGAGGAGACTGCGATGAAATTTAATAGACCGTAAATTTGTGGGCACCTGATGGCGGAAAGCTTTAAATAGGGTTTAATATGGTTCTGCTATCAGTAATCCCTTAGACTTTATTGCCATTGTTTATTGAGTTTGCTCATAAGCCTGCTCTTTAAAGTCGGTGGCATACAAAGATCTGACTCTGAATAGATAAAGCATGAGGCAGTTCCTTCATTATTATCACTCACCAGCCAGTAAAACTATCTGGGTAGTGTGTTTTCCTATTCGTATGAATTAAAGAAGGAAATAGATGCTGGTGATGGTTTCTAATCGCAGCTAATAATGCTGTGACACTTCGTTTTACTCGGCAGGTGTCACGGTGTTTACGTTTGCGATCACGTTATGAAAAAAAAATGAAGCCTACAGTAGGGCCTCGTTAGGGCTGGGAGTCGATCCCAAAATGAGTTGATTCTCAGATTACAGTTCCTCACTATAAAACACAATAAAACCTCAACTACACATACATCAATAAACCGGCTATATATGCAATATATATATATATATATATATATGCTGATTGGTTGAGTGTCGTTCTAACGGTGCTGTTGTTTCACCATAACATCACAGGTTTTCATAAACACTATCACTCCGCTGAGAGGCTGTTGCTAAGCAACGACTCTGACAGCTGTAGGAGACGCTCGAGCCATCTGAACATTTTTACTTCTTACTTTGCCCCAAACAAAAAACAGACACTGTTAAGACCACATCTGACCGACAGCCGATTTGGTCCGACTCTGAAGACGAGACGACGCTAAATTCCCAAACTGTCGTCACCACTGAGCAGCTTTTCAGTCGGCAGCTGTGACAGAAGAACAGCTGAACAACCTGGAATCAGCCAGAAATTGAACCCAGTACTTCTGTTTAACAGATTATTTACAGGATTACCCACCTCGTTGAATTGGATAGAAACTTGATTCCGAATTGCTTCAATTCGACTAGGCTATTCTGACTGAGGTGTTAACATGGACGTATTCTATTCCACTTGAACTGTTAGTCGGATTATTAATGGATTATCAGACTGCAGGTAAATGTAGCTAGTCTATCTGTAATTTCATTTTTTTCTTTCTTTTGCTAACGTGGTGTTACAGGTAATGAATTCTGTGCAGTTTAGACCAAACCAGTCTGTCAAAAAGGAAAAAGAATACAAAAAGATATAGAAGGCAAGCAGTCACTCCAGCCAATGTGAGATGTGGTCAGGAGCACCGGGCAATAGGTCTCTGTAGTTATGTTGTCTTTCTAGATGTACGCAACCAACGGCGTTGTGAAGCCACACAAACATTGACATGGTGACAGTGTTACTGGCGTAAAGGGGGATTGTCAGTGGAGAGCTTGATCAGTGGAGATTGTTTATTTGAGGTGGATAAAGGCAGGGGGTGCTCTGCACTGTTATTTTCTGTTGTGTAATTTTGGGTTCATCTATATTAACAGTAACCACATTTACACGCAGCCTGATAATCCATTAATAATCCGAGTAATAGCTCAATTGGAATAGAATACATCCATGTATTCTACATTCATACACCTCAGGCGGAATAGTCTAGTCCGATTGAGGCCATTTGGAATGCAGTTTCCATCTAATTGATCGAGGTCGGTAACCCTGTAAATAATCCGTTAAATAGAATAATATCCATGTAAACGCCTGTATCCGATTACATTCCCTATCGGAAAGTTTAAGTTCGTTCTGCATGTGCGTCGCGTCACAGTGAGAGTTTATACCGTTCAACACGGCGGAGCAGAAACTGGTCTGCAGAGGAGACGAAGTTCATGCTCTGATCTTTAAAAGACGGCGGTGGGACGGACGTCCAGCTTATGTGTCTCAGAACACGACGTCTTCCTCTCGGCCTTCTTTAATAAGGACGTGTGAAGGACGTTTTCCTGAGTCTGACGTCATTTTAAAGCCATTAAAACCACAATCACTGCTCACTGCTGCTCATCTCACTCTGACTGGACTCACATGGTGTCATTTTGGATCTGATTAGTTGTAGTGAGCATGTAAATGAAGAGTTTTCATCAGATTGTTGAGTAGAGTGAGAAACACCTCAGTCTTAATCTGTAATTAGAATATGTTTAATTGGATTCGCAAAAATCTTTGCATACAAACGTAGCCATTGAGCCATGGCTCTTTAAAAATAAGTCAACATCCGGTTTATTTCGCAGCTGCAGTTGACAGCAGATGTTGGGAAAATTATTGGCGGCACGCTGAGGTAAACTAGAGGTCGTCTGAGGAACATTGGCAGAATTGTCCATCAGGGCTCCATTGAAAATGATGGTTTGCGTCCTCTGTGTCGTGATCGCCGCAGAAGCTGCTTTCGATTTTTACTCTGTTGCTGTTGGGTTCTGTGGTGAACACACATACTCCAATCGCTGTATAGGTGAACGTCTGCCAGTCCTCTGAAATACGAGGTCATTAAGGAGCTGAAATACGAATAATGTTAAAAGTACCCCACAAAGAAAAGCCTGCAGTTTCAGTAGCTGGTGTTGGTTCTTAACAGTGGGGCCCAGAAGTCTGAGAGGACATTGACAATCTGGTATTTTTTCATTTAAACTGGAAACAAACAACCAAAAGTTGTAGAACCTTGAGAAGTGTACAAGTTATGACAATTAAAATGAAGAAATGATTCTACACAAGATTCTACACAAGATTCTACACAATTTCTAGGCCGCAATTCAAACTAAAGCACATTTGTGAAGTTGACCACGTGAAGGCCTTTGTACAAAAAGGTCAGATTACTTTACTATTTTACCAAATACTAAGAATAAAATCACTAAATCTGCCTAAAACCGTGAAATGTAGTAGAGCTAGACAGCAAGCAAAGTAAAGTCTTTCAATATTGCAGTGACAAATTAACTTTAAAAGTGATTTTTTTGTATGTTTTTAGTTGTTTCATCTTCGTTATACTGGTCTTTTATTTTAATATCGTTGTTGTTTTACACATTTTATTTCTTTATTTCATTAAGTATATTTTTTATTGATCCTTATTTTATCATATTTATTAAATGCCTAAATTGTTGTTATTTTAATGTTATTTGGTGCTTATTCTTACTTTTAGCATTTATGTTTTTACTATTTAACTTCTTGATCCCTGATTTCTGTGCTGACTCGGCTACACTGTAAATGAGGGTCTCTCTACTCCGAGTTGAAATAAAGGGAAAATGCATCACTTTTAGAATCTGTGACATTTGAGTGTAATTATTTTGGTTATAATAATAATAATAATAACTGGTGTACAATAAGAAGCTTTGTATTAAATTCGAAAGGAGTGTCAAATAGAAGCATTTTCTCCAGTTTCTCCAGACTTTTGGACCAACTGTAACAGTGTTGAAGTTCATTAGTAGACTTACTTTCATGCCGCGTCATTTCGGTGCGCAGCATTGTTCGATCGCCGTCACCACAGAGGGAGCTGCTTCCATATTTCAGCTCCTGAAAGACCTCATATTTCAGAGGATCCAGTGACGAATGGGGGAGAAAATGTACACAGGACAAAACATCAGATTTGGAGCGCCGTTGTTCCCCGCAGGACGTGATGGCGTCAAATTTCAGAAATCCCGTTCATTTTCTCATAGAGAAAACCAGCTGGAGTTCCTGATGGGTTCATGACACCAACTACAGAGGTCTGTAGACAAAGACCACCCCTGCCTGGAGGGGGGGCTGTAACGTTCACGCTTATAAAAGGTGGTTCTTCAAAGGTTCTTGAGTAAAGACGACGGTTCCGTTTAGAAACCATGAACCCTCAGTGAACTATTTGAATGCTTAAGTGATTCCTCACGTGGTGAAGTGGTGTAGCCTTTGTGTGGAAGCACCATGTGGTTTTATGATGGTTTTTGGTGCTGAGCTGGCCTGTTTTTCCAGCGTGGTAATGTAGATGTACTTGGTGATACACTTGTTGTTCCTTTCGGTCCTGGTTTAATTGCAGGGATGTCACGAGAGCCGTGTTGTTGGTATCACAACAAAATCATTGGACCAGAAAGTCCCATCATCTCTTTTCAGCTTTGAATAAAGTGTCAACCAGCATCTTTACTCAGGCTGGTGTTTAACCATGTTACATATATATTATTTATATATGTATATATATATACACACACACACACACACATATATAAAAACAAGCCTCAGGAAAGATCATTGTCACAACTTATATGGGTATGATATATCTACACCGATCTGGCGTAACGTTCTGACCACCTCCTCGTTTCTACGCTCACTGTCCACTTTATCAGCTCCACTTACTGTATAGCTGGTCTCTGTAGTTCTACAGTTACAGACTGTAGTCCATCTGTTTCTCTGATACTCTGTTACCCTGTTCTTCAGTGGTCAGGACCCCCATGGACCCTCACAGAGCAGGTACTATTTGGGTGGTCGGTCATTCTCAGCACTGCAGTAACACTGACGTGGTGTGTTAGTGTGTGTTGCACTGGTATGAGTGGATCAGACACAGCAGTGCTGCTGCCCACAGGACCACAGATTTCTTTTCCACTTTCCCTCAGTCCATTTTAAATAAGCTCAGGCCCAGAGAAGGTGGCAGCATTTCTGGATCCTGTTTATATTTGCTTTCTTCTTTGTGTTTTAGAGTTTTAAAAGCATTTGTAGATGCAGCGACGAACTGTGTTCACAGACAGTGGTTTTCAGAGGTGTTTCTGAGCCCCTGCAGTGATTTCAGCTACAGGAATCAACATGTCATTTGACCAATGATGTCCAAACGTTTGCGTGTGCTTGTATGTTTGTTTCACTGTAGTAAACAGTTCCTCCAGTAAAATTGGTGGACTCAATATCCAAAATATCAAAGTCTCACAGGTTATTATATTAACAGACAAATTAACAGATGAATTTCGGCAAAAACTGAAAACGTTTTATTGGAGAACTTTAGTTTGTCTACTATTTAAAGTTTCAGCTCCTGCTGCTCCGCCTGCTCCCCATGCATCACAACGTCTACGTTTACAAACCGTTAAAAAAAAAGCAGTCATTACAGTGGGTGTGTCCATATCATGAGCTCCGCCCTCCCCACCTCCCCCTTTTACTCTGATAGGCTACACCCAGATGCCTCATTACTGACAGTGATGTCACGTTATTCTGTATCAGTACTGAAGGCAGAACCCCTTTATTAACATGTACATTGCTGATGACGCAGGGTTGAGGAGGGGGGTTGTTTTGGCGGTGGTGAAAGGGTGGGTGGGGGGTGATTGGTGGAAGTAAAAACAGCTTCGCCTCCAACAGGAACAACTAGAGGCTGAAGGGCAACAGGGCATGAGCTCAGAACCCTAAACGTCTGTCATTCTCTAAATAAATATTATTACAATATCCCAGAGAGGGAACCTTTACTATGGCTAAGAATAAAATATGAATTATGACTGAATAAAAATAATTGGTGTGAAGAAAAACACACCATGATGTTTACCATTTGTTTATAAGAGCTGATCCACACCAGGTTATTTAATTGATTTAGTGTTTTATATTTGTTTTAGGATGATTTAATAATTGATCTTTGCATTTTAGGTCAATGTAGTGATTTATCTTTGTGTTTTGGGCTGATTTTAGTGACTCAGTAGGTATTCAGATTTAGTTATTTATCTTTGGATTTATTGAGATTTAGCCAGTTATCTTTGGGTCTTAGGCTGATTTCGTCATTTATCTTTGGGTTTTAGGCTGACTTAGTAATTTATCTTTGGGTCTTAGGCTGATTTCGTCATTTATCTTTGGGTCTTAGGCTGATTTAGTCATTTATCTTTGGGTCTTAGGCTGACTTAGTAATTTATCTTTGGGTCTTAGGCTGATTTAGTCATTTATCTTTGGGTCCTTGGCTGACGTAGTAATTTATCTTTGGGTCTTAGGCTGATTTAGTCATTTATCTTTGGGTCTTAGGCTGACTTAGTAATTTATCTTTGGGTCTTAGGCTGATTTAGTCATTTATCTTTGGGTCCTTGGCTGACGTAGTAATTTATCTTTGGGTTTTAGGCTGATTTAGTCATTTATCTTTGGGTCTTAGGCTGATTTAGTCATTTATCTTTGGGTCCTAGGCTGACGTAGTAATTTATCTTTGGGTTTTAGGCTGATTTAATCATTTATCTTTGGGTCTTAGGCTGATTTAGTCATTTATCTTTGGGGTTTTGTTTCATTTGAACGATTTATTCTAGGTGTAGCTTACAGAACATAATGCAGAATAGCTCTACTTTTAAAAGTTTTTAATTAAATCTAATTGATGTTATACAGTTGAAGTTCATAACTATATAAAGTAACTGTCTCCCTGTTTGGTCTCTTTCTCTCACTCAGATATCAATGAGCTGAACCTTCCAAAGACGTGTGAGATTGTGTTTCCTGATCAGGATGATCTACTGAACTTTAAACTCATCATTTCACCAGACGAGGTCACTTCTACACTTCTGTCACTCTCAGTCTGATCAGTGTGTTACATTGCGTCTTAGCGAGGCAGCAGTAATGATTAATGATGCCTGTCATTGTCCTTAGTTGTGGTGAAATAGTGACTGCAGTAAAAAAATCAAAAAACTAAAAAAAAGTTAAGTGCTGAAGAACTTACAGAACTGCATTGTAACTTCTTAGAACATCCAACATCCTTAGCACAGGAACTATGTGCCTGAAATTGGCTTTTCTTTCGAATTTTACATTTCACTTTAATAGGTGCTGCTGTTAAAGGGAAATCCCACTATTTTCTAAAATTAACTGGTTAACATGTTGTAAACAGAGAGATTCAGAGGGTTTGGTGTGAAACGGTTCAGACGTCTTTACAGTGGTGGTGATGGGAACCAGGCGTCGCCATGACTACAACACAGATATAGACACTTTATTTACCATCCAGAACCACTAGAGAACCTACACGGGTCTTCTGAGCTTATATGGAATGTTGATGATGGACAACAGTGGAAAATCTGGAATACTGAGTTTTCTTTGGGGACTATTTTGCCGCACAGCGCCCTGCATGTTTCCCTCCACCATGAATGGAGTTGAAGTTCTCTAAACTCTCATAAAAAAGCGTCTCAGTCATCAGGCAGGGAATTCAGAACCAGTTCATGTAGGAACTTTCTGTGAGGAGCTTTTAGAGGGGGGCGCCTGGTTCCTATCACCACCACTGTGAACAGCTCTGACTCGGTGAGTTTATCTAGAACAGAGCGTTTCACACCGAACTGCTCTGTTTACATCTATACGTCTTTTAATTATGCAGAAGTTTAGAAAAATCTGTGGAATTCCCCCAAATGTGAGAAAGCTATGCATTTCGCCAGAACTGATTTGCAACCAATACATATAAATATGAAGCTCTGTTTTTATATTGATACCATTCATTGCTAAATGCGACCTTGATGATGGTCTTGGTTGGTGCACCACATGGACATTTAGGTGTATTTTTATATGTATTTATATGTATTTGCTTTACAGGGCTTCTATAAAGGAGGGAAGTTCGTGTTCAGCTTTAAGGTAAGAATCCCACGAGTCATGGACAGAAAAGCAAGTAAACGAGCACTGCTTCTGCAGACAGCATTCTCCTGTGTGTTCTCAGAGCCACGACTCTCAGAACTTGTCTAAACTTACCCACATGCGTCAGAAAAAGCAGCGTTTGTGGCTGATTAAAAAATAATATCTTGAAAAATCATTCCATTCAGATAAGAACACAAAAATGATTTGAAAACACTCAACTGTGAACATGTATGAAGTGGAGTGATGGATGTGATCCACAACTAATCAACTCACAACTCTTGTGACTGAATACAATCAAATCCTCACAGCAATGTTCCAACATGCAAAGCTGTTCTAGAAGAGCAGAGGCTGTGAAGTTTCTAGCTGGATCTAAAATGTTAGAATTTGTTTTCAGCATTTATCTTTAAAACGTAACCAACCTTAAACGTCCCATAACACATTAAACGTACGTTTAAAGCTGCACTACGTAAGATTTTGTTGTCAGAACCAAAAATTCCTGTTTTGATATAAGCGGTAATAAGAAACCAACACATTTACATATATCTGCCTATTCAGCGCTTAGCAGTTCAGCCCCTCCCACTCACACTGAGGCTATAAGGAGTGTTTCAGCCCAGATTGCTTTTTGAATGAGGCTCAATACAGGACAGCCAATCAGAACAGGGCTCA
The DNA here is from genome assembly GCF_015220715.1 of Pygocentrus nattereri. Classification (NCBI taxonomy): domain Eukaryota; kingdom Metazoa; phylum Chordata; class Actinopteri; order Characiformes; family Serrasalmidae; genus Pygocentrus; species Pygocentrus nattereri. The sequence goes on along the minus strand of NC_051237.1, from coordinate 25,730,131 downwards.
TTTGCATATGTTGGTCTTAAAGGCACAGTAACAAAAACGACTGATTAATTCGAATCGATACGGCAATGGTGGAAATGGTCATGTAGAAATGAATTACGACTTTTGTTACAAAAAACACACGTTACAAGTTGACCCTGGAGAAAAAAATAAAATACATGAAAGATGTAGATTATGGGCCCTTTAACGGTAACTGGAATCCCTCATTGTCTGCAGTTTGAAATGAATATGTTATAGCAATCTGATATAACATATGGTCTGATAGTTGCTAAGAAGATCACTTTAAGGCTGTGGAAGTCGACCATCCCACCTACTTTTAAAATGTGCCTCTCAGAAGTAGCAAATGTGTTGCATGTTGAGGGGCTCAGATATGTGTTGTCTGGTATTTTGGAAAATTTTTTTAAAAGATGGAACCCTTTTTTGGAGTACTTGGCCAATGTGCATAACCTCTAGCTGCTTTATTTACCTATTATTTAATCCATCTTATTCATTTCCACTGCTCAGTTGATTCTGTGGCTGTTTGTGAGACTACTGTAGTGTGCCCCTTGTTTTTACTGTGTCTGTTATTTTATTTTATTATTTTTATATATTTTTTTTTTTTCTCTCTCTTTTTATCTTTAAAAATGCTCAATCATTGTTAATATTATGGAAGCATGTAAAGTGAAAATCGAATAAATAAATATATTTTAAAAAATATATTAAAAGCCGCATGAATTCCTAGCTGGCTGTTCAGACGGAGTCGCACTGCCGCACATCGGTGACGGATCGGTGTGTTTATCTGTTCACACTGATGCTCAGACACACGTCTGTGTCACACATGAAGAAGATGATCAGATTTGGGCACTTTTACCTGCTGTGTGATCGAAGCCAAAGTTAGAAGAAAGTGATTCATTTACATTTATTTAGCTCAGCGCAGTACAGTATGATTTACATAATCTAATTACTGTGGGAAATAATTGCTACTATAATAAATAATTGTGATTAGGTCAAATAATTGCAATCAGGTGATTATGTAATAATTGTGACAGGCCTACCCGCAGGACCAAAAAATAAACAAATAATGTGCCCTGTGCGTAGAACCATCGGCCGCAGAACTGCAGATTTCAGTCTTGGCTCCTAATAATAATAGAAATATGTTTTTATATACGTTATTATATATTTTATATTTCTCAAACCTGCAGTGGCTTTACAGAGGGGGGAAAAGCCATCAGTGAGCAGAAGAATGAAAGTGCTGAGAAAAGAGATTTGAAGGAGGACAGTGAGCAGTACTGTATTCCCGAAGTTCCCGTGACGCTGAAAGATTCCGATCCGTTTTCCGTCTATAAAGTTACTTGCGTTTACTTTTGCAGCTGCAGCTCTTCAGGATTACTTCTGACCCCGTTTCTTGCTTTCACAGGTAGGACAGGGCTACCCTCACGACCCACCTAAAGTGAAGTGTGAAACAATGGTGTATCACCCCAACATCGACCTGGAGGGAAACGTCTGTCTAAATATTTTAAGGTACCCTCTAAAGCACATAATTGCAGATATCCTGTTATACTGTTATATCTACTGTATCCTCAGTGAGTTAAATTAAGTAATTCGCCTGTTTTCTTTCCTCTTTCAGAGAAGACTGGAAGCCTGTGTTGACAATTAACTCCATCATATACGGACTACAGTATCTATTCTTAGTGAGTGGACCTTATAAATCACTTTTTTCCCCTTTTTTCTCTTTTTCAGTTCAGTCCAGGTTTGTTGTCAGTAGGAAAGTGTCTACAGTAATGAAGTTCGTTCAGGCTTTTCTCAGGTGCATAATAATAGAATAAAACACAGTGTGTCCTGCTCACTATGTCCGAAGGTTCACAGCCTCACAGTGTTGAGACTTTCACATTTGTTTACTGTTTTTTTTGGTGATTTATAAGAAAGAACAGTCTTTGTTGAAGGGACAAATCATTTTCTTTGAAGACATTAAGATGAGATGATACTGATGAATCCCAGCTTAACCAGGGGACCAGCCGTATGTCTGGAGAAGTGAAGTTTATTCGATTGCGCGCAGGTACCAGACACCCAGCCAGCCCGCAAGACACTGGGCTGATGCCAAGATTAGGCTCATAATCTGATTGGCTGAGTAGCGCCACATGTGATATTTACAGCGCATGTGATTGGCCTGAGAGTCTCCCGGCCTTTAAAGCTACCATAAAGGCTAGAAAAGCTACACCGAGTAAAAAAAAAAAAAAAGACCACCCTGTCTAAATTAAATAATCCTCCATAGTTTATCAGTTATAGGTCCCGGTCCGCATAGGACAGCGTCTGGGTCTGGACTCGAACCGTGGTCTGCCTATTAGTACCTCTGATCTAGTGTTTTTTTTTCCTTATATTAAGTGAATTATTGTACTATTTTAAAGGGATAGTGCAGTGAAAAATCTAAATTCCCCAGTCCCTCCCTTTACTACAAATGCAATTGATCCGGCATGTTCAGTTTTGGGAATGTCCTTTAGTTTTAGTACTGGAGTTATAAGTAATGGAAGCTTCTACTTCACCAATTAGCATTCATCAAAGCATGTGGAGGTGTTCAGTGTCTCTAGATTGTGTGACTCTGGATTCTGACTCTGTAAGAATCACTGTTCTCTATAAACATGGACTAAAGTACATTAGCATAGCTAAATGCAGCAGCAGCCAGCTGGAAGCCTGAATTTGTCCACCCTTTAGTCCATGTTTAAAGATTACAGTATGTTCTACAGCAGGGATTTGGGAAGGTCTTTTAGGTTGGAGGTGTAGAAATTTTAAGCAGTGAATTTATTTACTTTTTTTCTCTGAAAAAGTTCTGAAATGGCACAACTTGCTATAAGAGGCGAGAGATGACATACCCGACACTCGATCTGGAGAAAACTTGTTTAAAATGTGAGATGCTATAACATTAGATAGAGATACTTTATTTATATTCAGAAATTAGGCTGCTAATATCGCTTGCATTTTAGAGACACCCCCAGAGTGACCTCGTCGATGAGGTAAGCGAATCAAAAATGCAGCGTTAACTCACGGTGCACGGCTACGGCAGATTAAGTTAAGTGATACTTTATTAATCCCAAAAACAGGGAAATCCCACCTCCGCATTTAACCCATCCGTGAAGTGAAACACCACATACACACTAGTGAACACACACACTAGGGGGCAGTGAGCACACTTGCCTGGAGCGGTGGGCAGCCCTATCCACGGCGCCCGGGGAGCAGTTGGGGGTTAGGTGTCTTGCTCAAGGACACCTCAGTCATGGACTGTCGGCCCTGGGGATTGAACCGGCAACCTTCCGGTCACAGGGCCAGTTCCCTAACCTCCAGCCCACGACTGCCCCCAATATGAATATCTTTATTCATTATGAATAAAGAAAAAATACAAACCCTAAAATTCACCCTAAAATTTGTTACAATTTTTTTTTCAAGAAGTATTTTTAGCGGTTGCAGTTAAATAATCCTGAAATCTGGAAGTGCTTCAGCTCCCTCAGCACCCCCATTTCCCTGTCCCCGTCCCTGTCCCTGTCCCTGGCTGCTACTGATGTCACCTGTGCTGATGTACTTTATTAGAGATACTGAACAACATCTCATGCTTTAAGGAGAGTAGATCATTTAGGCCATTTTGGAGAGGTCAACATCGCTGCTGGACTGCATTCAGTACCATTACAGAGCGGCAGTTTAAGATTCAAGAGTTTTATTGTCGTGTGCGCAGCAGAACAGGCAGTTACACTGTACAATGAAATTCTTACTTTGCTGTTTCTCCATTCACCATATATACTCTTAAGAGAATAAAAAAGAATAACTCTAAAAAACAGTAGTAAAAAGTAAAAGTAAAAAAGTGTACAGTGTGTGCAAAGATGAAATAAAATTAGCTACACGTACGTATGTGCAAATATGTGGAGCAGCTGTTCATAAAGTGCATCAAGTGACAGATGTAAACAGATGTAAACAATACTGTTCTGTGCAGTAATAGATGTAAACAGTATTGTTCTAACAGCAGCAGTGCAGTGCAGGTAAGGTGCAGTTATTGAGTGTGAGGTTAAATCAGTTCAGATTGGGAGGGGGGAAGAGGTAGTCAGTGAGGTGTTCACCAGCCTGATGGCCTGTGAATAGAAACTGTTGGTCAGTCTAGTTGTCCTGGACTTCACACTCCTTTAGCGTCTGCCTGAAGGTAGGAGTGTGAAGAGTCTGTGCTGGGGGTGTGTACTGTCCCTGGTGATGTTTTGTGCCCTTCTGATGACCCTGGTGTGATAAATGTCCTGTAGTGAGGGGAAGGCTGCTCCTGAGATGGACTGGGCAGTTTTGATCACACGCTGGAGAGCCTTCCTGTCCTGAGCAGTGCAGTTTCCATACCAGACCGTGATGGAGCTGGTAAGAACGCTCTCGACTGTACTCCTGTAGAAGGTGCTGAGAATTTTGGCTGGCATGCCAAATTTCCTCAGTCTTCTCAGAAAGTACAGTTGCTGCTGGGACTTCCAGGTGGGACCAAGTGAGATCCTCACTGATGTGGATGCTGAGGAATTTGAAGGTTTTCACCCTCTCCACCTCAGTCTCACCAACATACAGGGGTGTGTGTAGCTCCCGCTTCCTCCTTGGATCAACAATCATTTCCTTGGTCTTGTCTGCATTCAAGGAGAGATTGTTGTTATGACACCAGGCCACCAGCTCAGCCACCTCCTTCCTGTACGCTGTCTCGTCCCCACCAGTGATCAGTCCAACGACTGTAGTACCATCAGCGAACTTGATGATGCTGGTGTTGTTCTGGGAGGACACGCAGTCATACGTGAAGTGTGTGTACAGAAGGGGGCTCAGCACACAGCCCTGGGGGACCCCTGTGCTCACTGTTTTTGTGCTGTTCTTAGGAAAGACATTGTCCAAAATGACACTATTTCAAGAATATTACTCTCAGAAAGTGGGATAGGATTCTATAACAGAGGGAACGCAGTGCCCCACGCTCATGTCTCTGTGATGTTTGTGTAGATATGGCCGTGTGGTTAATGAGGCCCAGAGAACCTGTTGCTGTGATTGTTTTTCCTCTGGTTTTATATGAAGCTTATTTCATTTAATAGTCTATTCAGGGGGTCTTAACTTTATGTAGTCATTATTTATTTACAGTGATGGTTAAAGCTTTGTGGCGGTCAGTTACAGCATTCCTTAATGTCCGTGTAGATTCATAATAGATTAAGCACCTTCTTACACGAAGCTGAAGTCAGATTCTTATTTGCCGGCTTCTTGTTCGAGGTTTCCCGTTCCACCTTAAATGGTGCAGCAGTTACTTTCTGGTGTCTGAAGCTGCGCCATTTAAGGTGGGACGGAGAAAATTTGAACAAGAAGCCGGCAAATAAGAATCTGACTTCATTTTCGTCCTTCTGAATGTGTTTTGGGTGTTTATTGTATCTTTATGTGTATTAAGTTTAGAAGTGATTCCCACATTGATGGATTTGCTGATGTGTCTGATTATTAGGGCTAATTATCACAATCAGTTATTAAAGAAATAAAAGCTACCGAGAGCCGTCCATGCAGCCTAGATTAGCACCGTACTAATTGCTAAATATATCTTTTATTGAGTGTTGGTTACGTTAGCCTCGGAGCTCCAGTGCTAAAAAACTATAGAAGCAAACTTCAGACACCAAACACGTCTGAACTGATTGGAGTAAGAGGGGGAAAACAGCTGAACTGTCCCTTTAATGTTGCCAGTACGTGAGTTTCAGTATTTGACTTGCTAAACTACTCCGTTTTGTCCTTCTGCGCCCCCTACAGGAGCCAAATCCCGAAGACCCGTTGAACAAAGAGGCTGCGGAGGTGTTGCAGACGAACCGGCGGCTTTTCGAGCAGAACGTCCAGCGGTCGCTGCGTGGCGGATACGTGGGGGCCACCTACTTCGAGCGGTGTCTGAAATAGTGCCCCGCCCGGCCGGCCGGCGCTCCATACCAAGACACATTTATCGTTTACACACGCTGACTGACACTGACGGAGAGCGGAGGGGGGGCAGGCGGGGGTGGGAGGGGCTTTTTTGGAGGTGGGTGGGGTTTTAAAGACAGGTGAGGCTTGAACAGTCAGTTAAAAAAGAAAATAACGTTGCTCGGAGATGGCCGAGGCGATAGATATGCCACTCTGCTGGTGCCCACTGTTTTGGTTTGGATTTTTTTGTTTTGTTTTGTTGTTTTTGGCTGAGCTGAAACGCGGCGTCCGATCGACAGGTGAAATAAAACGCAGACGCTCCAGTAAGTGGAAGAAAATTCTTTTTTGCTTTGTTTTGGTTTTGTTTGTTTTTTTTCCCCCTCTCTGACATACATTCTATAGACGTTTCTTTGCGGAGACTGGCCGAGCTCGGCAGACGACTGAGGCTGAGCTCCACCGGGGCAGAATGGCACACGTATTCGACTACGCATACGTATGTATCGATAGGAGGACCCTGACACACACAGACGCACGTCCAGGACAGACTGACGGACTTCTTGACTGACTCAGAGACACATAAACGGCGGACAGGTTCAGTATGCAGGTTTGGCTCTAGAGGATTGGGAGATCATTTGTTTTGTTAAGGTTTTCTCCATGTGTAATAGTGGAGGGAGGGAGTGTTGGGGGGGCGGGCGCATAGTGTTGGATTTTTGTGAAGAGGGTCCGGTTTGGGTTGGGGGGAAGGGGTTGGAGGTGTGTTGGGCAGGGTGGCAGAAAATGTTACAATTCTATTGTGTATATTGAAATCCCAGCTGTTCACAATGACTGCAATATGAATTATGTTAAATAAAATATGGACTCAAATGCCTACATATGTATACACACATACACAGACACCAACATCCATGTTTGTCACTACAGTCACGTGTTTCCTTTCCATCATGGTTGCTAGCTTATCTCTACACTGCTGGAACTACTTTCTTTGGCGGAAGAAGCCGCTAATAATAAAATATGTATGTAAAACAACATTTTGGGCTTTTTAAAATGTTTTTCTTGAACATTTCTGTGTGTCATATAACTAAGCAGTAGAACACTGGAGGTGGAATAAAGTCACAACCGAGCCAATCCGGGACCGAACCACAGCCGCAGTCTTATCCGAGGTTTTATACAAAGCTTCACAAACTAAAAAAATGTGTAGCATCATTTTAAATGTGTTTCACTATGAGCCGTTTCTTCCGCCAGAAGAAGTAGTTCCAGCAGAATAGACCCCCTGTAGAGCGGAAGGTTGTGAAACTGCAGGAAAAATGCTTTTCAGCCAATCAGGCGCTGTCGGCGGGGCAAACGGATGAAGATGACATGGCACACAGGTTCTCCTGACATAACTTCTTGTTCTAATCCAGTTCAGGTTCTAGGTGTTCTGCTGGTATGTTGGAAGCAGGAACAAGAATAAAGATAGAAAGCCTGGATAGAAGCGCTCTGGAATGTAACCAGATCACTGCGGTAATAATGGAGAAAAGTGGAGAATTAGGAGTTGTTCCGTCATTCAGACCAAAAAATAAATAAATCTGATTCCCCCCAGTTACCTTAAATATCCTGGTAGCAAGCATGTACTGGTTCACTGGCTTGATAAGGTCGGCACCCCGCTGACTGTTTACCACTGCTGGTCCACCCTCGGACCACCCAGATTACAGGCCTGCATACAAAGCTGTAACTGGTTTTTAACCTTCTCAAGCTGGACTGAGACTTATTTTGGAAAATGCCTGATATAAAATGGTTTTGTAGAAAATGTTGACACTGAACTGGATTAAAATGATTTACTCAACTAATTTCCCAAGCGTAACTAAAGAAAGGAGTGAAATATGAGTGAATTGGGCTGAGTGATCAGTGGAATTTTGTCCAATACTCTGCATAATTACTGGTGGGCTGCCCAGAAAATGCAGAGCAAAACACCAGTGGACCACCAGCTCTGCCATCAGTGGGCAAACAGTGGTCCACTATCCTCACACATAGTGGACCAAGACGAGTTCTTATCTGTAGGATGGAGGAAAATATAAATGAAAGCTGGTGCAAAAGTCCTGACTTGGTGCTACAACACCTTCAGAGTTTGGGCCGTTTCTTTTGGCAGGTTGGAGCCTCCATGTACGAATCCCTGCTGGAGGCATCACATATAAATGAAAATAACACGTGGAAACAAGATAAGTCGCTGCCACAACTTGATACAGTGTGGGCCTTACTAAGTTGCGGCCACTTATTAGGATCTCGCTCCCACGCCTTACTAAGTCGTGGCCCTGACTTAATGATCTCATTCCCACACCTTATTAAGTTGTGGCCATGCATTATTTTTATTGATACAGAAAGTCGCAACCAGGGCTCCTTAGCCATGGATAGCCTGCTGAAAAAACCAGCAGGGCCCAGAATGCATTTCACACTGGTCTAACTGGGCTGTCCAGCTTTACGCTGGTCTGGTGCTGGTTTAGCGGCGTAATCATACAAAGCAGGATTTCTCAGTTTAGCCAGATAACTTGAGCCCAAACTCAAGCCTGTCCTGTAGACGAAGAATTGAAGGACATTATTGGACAGTCCTCATGTTCCTGGTTAGCTGAGAAAGCCTGCTTTGTGAAATAGCCCAAGAATGCTAGTCTATGCTAGTTTTCCTTCTGCTGCTTCAGACTTGTTCTTCGTGATGATTAGATTGTTCCTCAAATAAAAACAAATTATTACAATTATTTATGTGACATTTTATTAGCTACAAGTTTATGATTGTGAGATTGTGCGGCATCTATTTAGCTTTGACAAAAAGTAAATAGGCTGCTATTGTTTTTAGCTTTGCTAACGTACTTTAGTCCATGTTTGCAGGTATCGGGGAGCCTTAAAGTGTCAGAAACCACAGAATCAAGACTGCTAGTGATTATTAAACAGCTCGACACTGTTTGAGGCATGTAGTTAGCGCCATGCTAATTGGTATAAGCCTCCATCACTCGTCAGCTACAGTCTCGTAGCTCCAGTGCTAAAGCTAAAGAAAACAAACGTCAGAAACCAAACAAAGCCAGTTAATGAAGACAGCTAATCATCTGCTCCAGTCTTGTTCTTCATTGCAGACATTGTATTTTAAATAAAGACCAATTATTAATCAATGATTTATGTGACCGTTAATTAGCTACAGTTTTAAAACATAAACAAATATTGGTTGCTACTGTGTTTAGCTATGATAACGTACTTTAGTCCAGGTTTATAGGTGACAGTGAGTCAGAAACCTCATAATCAGGACTGTTGGAGACACCTGAACACCTCCACACACAGTCTGAGGTAATCTGTGTAGTTAGCGCCATGCTAATTGGTGTAAACCTCCCTGAGTCATTAGCTAGCCACATTAGCCTTGTAGCTCCAGTGCTAAAGCTAAAGAAAACAAACCTCAGAAACCAAACAGCTAATGAAGACAGCTAATCATCTGCTCCAGTCTTGTTCTTCATTGCAGACATTGTATTTTAAATAAAGATGAATTATTAATCAATGATTTATGTGACCGTTAATTAGCTACAGTTTTAAAACGTAAACAAATATTGGTTGCTACTGTGTTTAGCTATGATAACGTACTTTAGTCCAGGTTTATATGTGACAGTGAGTCAGAAACCTCATAATCAGGACTGTTGGAGACACTGAACATCTCCACACACAGTCTGAGGTAATCTGTGTAGTTAGCGCCATGCTAATTGGTGTAAACCTCCCTGAGTCATTAGCTAGCCACATTAGCCTTGTAGCTCCAGTGCTAAAGCTAAAGATGCAAATTAAAGAAGACCCAACGGAGTAAATTTAAGGTAAACAGTGGGGAAACTAGACTTTCCACCAAAATGTCACTATAAAATATGAGGTTTTGTTCGGAAAATGCTTTAAACGTGGCTTTAAAGTCGAGGCAAGTCAGCTTTATTGTCAATACTACTGTACAGACAGGACATACAGTGCACTGAAACTGCGTTACTCTCAGACTCCGTAGTGTAGCGATAACATTAGATGGTAAACAGGAAAAGTGTGAATTTAAATAGACACTAAAAAAACACTAATTGTAGAAAAATGAAATAATAAAAATGTATACAAATATAAGAAGGTCCTGAAATGAACACTAAAGTGACATAAGGCACATTCAGATTAAGGTCTGAGGGGATTAATAGTGCAAATATAAACAGTCGTGCAGTTAGACTGAGTTTATGGAGCAGTTAAAGTGATGTTCAGTATTGGGGAGTGGGGGGGTCAGGAACCTGAGCTTATATGGAATGTTGATGATGGAAAACAGTGGAAAATCTGGAATAATGAGTTTTCTTTGGGGACTATTTTGCCGCACAGCGCCCTGCATGTCTCCCTCCACCATGAATGGAGTTGAAGTTCTCTAAACTCTCATAAAACAGCGTCTCAGTCATCAGGCAGTGAATTCAAAACCAGTTCATGTAGGAACTTTCTGTGAGGAGCTTTTAGGGTACAAACCACTGTGAATGACTCTATTGCTTATTTATTTGAATTATGCAGAAATCTTTGAAAAAAACTGTGAGATTCATGATGGAAAAAAATTAGCTGAGGTTTTACGCAGTACACAAAACAAATTTCTAAAGGCCTTCTCCCAAGCCCAGTAGTCTTTCACCTTCAGGATACATCATCTAAAGGGTGTTTTAGTCTCACTCCAGAAATACCGCTGCATCGCTGTAAGAGGTGAGCAGGTGTGTTTACAATACATGTATCATGATGTATTATGTATTATGACAATGTAAAGAATGTAAAGATGATGCAATGCATTTGACATAATGTAAAATAGATGTAAATAAAGTACTGATGATGTGAAAAAATAAGTAAAAATATGATGACGTGAAGCGTATGATGTAATAAACATATAAAGAATGTATCAATTGCGAAGTAAATAATGTAAGCATGCTGTAGTACATATGATATAATGTAAAAAATGTCAAGAGTGTAACTTAGTGCAAATATTTGTAAAAATTCTCACAGAATTATGGAATTGTAAGGTGTAGAAAAAATGAAAGAAACTCATGATGCAAAGCATATAACATAGTATGAAACATGTAAATAATCTAACAATGATGCAATCCGTATAATGTAAAATAATATATTAAGAACGTAATGATGATGCGAATCATATAATGGGAAGAAATGTAAAGAATGTAAAAATGTTGAAATATGTATGATGTTATGTAAAAACATGCAAAGAAAGTAATGATGACATAAGTGAACAATGTAAAATATAGTTTAAGATTGATGTTTACAATATCATGTAAAAAAATCAGACAGTAATCAGATAATGGGGAAACTCCAGGTCTACAGGAGTCAGACAGTAATCAGATAATGGGGAAACTCCAGGTCTACATGAGTCAGACAGTAATCAGATAATGGGGAAACTCCAGGTCTACAGGAGTCAGACAGTAATCAGATAATGGGGAAACTCCAGGTCTACAGGAGTCAGACAGTAATCAGATAATGGGGAAACTCCAGGTCTACAGGAGTCAGTAATCAGATAATGGAGAAACTCCAGATCTACATGAGTCAGACAGTAATCAGATAATGGGGAAACTCCAGATCTACATGAGTCAGACAGTAATCAGATAATGGGGAAACTCCAGATCTACATGAGTCAGACAGTCATCAGATAATGGGGAAAATCCAGATCTACATGAGTCAGACAGTAATCAGATAATGGGGAAACTCCAGATCTACATGAGTCAGACAGTAATCAGATAATGGGGAAACTCCAGGTCTACATGAATCAGACAGTAATCAGATAATGGGGAAACTCCAGGTCTACAGGAGTCAGACAGTAATCAGATAATGGGGAAACTCCAGATCTACATGAATCAGACAGTAATCAGATAATGGGGAAACTCCAGGTCTACATGAGTCAGACAGTAATCATATATCGGGGAAACTCCAGGTCTACAGGAGTCAGACAGTCATCAGATAATGGGGAAACTCCAGGTCTACAGGAGTCAGACAGTGATCAGATAATGGGGAAACTCCAGGTCAACATGAGTCAGACAGTGATCAGATAATGGGGAAACTCCAGGTCAACATGAGTCAGACAGTAATCAGATATTGGGGAAACTCCAGGTCTACATGAGTCAGACAGTAATCAGATAATGGGGAAACTCCAGGTCTACATGAGTCAGACAGTAATCAGATTTCTGCTTTACAACCGGCCAATAAACTCACAGAAGAAGTAACATAGAACTCAGACATCGTACTGCAGCTTTACCTAAAAACATGAACTTCATCATCTCCAACAGTGTTTTACTGTAACTTGCGACGTCCGCTGTCTGATCTCACACAGACTGAGAAATCCGATAGAAATCAGAGTCAAAGTTTACAGCACTGAGAAATCTGATTACTGAGCTGAAATCCAGCCTCTTTATCAGATTCTTAATCAGATTTCTAGATCGGAGTGTGGTGTTTACATGACCATTTGAATAATCAGATAACTGCAGAAATTTGATTATGATCGGATTGTTGAGTGCATGTATGTGCACTCCATGACACAATGCGTGTGACAGTGTAAAACATTACTGACTGTAAATAAGATGTAACGCCTATGATGTAATGTAAAAAATCTAGATTGTAACAATGTAACAACGAACTAAGATGTGAAAATATTTATAAAAATTCCCACGGAATTATGGATTTGCAAGGCGTGGGAAAAAGTAAGAATATTTTGCCATGATGTAATTTTCCCACAGAGCTGGGGTTGGGGTGGTGGTTGGGGTAGCTTGAATGCTTTCCCATGATGCATATGATGTAATGTAAAAGTATGTAAGGAATGTGCTGATGCAATGCTGATAATGCAATGGCGAGGTGGAGGGATGTGGGGGTGCATGGTTGATAGACAGTGCTTGATGCGTGACTAACAGGTGAGTAGGTGTCTGAGGTTCTCTTCACGTAAACAATGTATAAAAGGGAGGACCGTGCAGCGGTCAGACTATTACAACCCCTTGTTCCTGTCTGTGGGAACCATGGACCTACAAGATGGACGACAATGGTCCTTCAGGCGGAGACTCTTTAAGAAAGTGGAGCTACCGTTCATTCATTCAGAGCACCCTGCAGAATGAGGGAATTCCGGGTTTCCTGTGGACAAACAGTCTGAAACGACTGAAACTGAAGGAGCTGCTTCTCACAGCAAGCAAAAGCGTGATGACTGCATTTCTACAGCATGGCATTCTCGGGTCCTGCTGCTCCAGCATCATCCAAGAAGAGTGTACAAGTGTTGAGGAGGGGAAGGAGAGATGCATGCCTGATGGAAATGCCAATGATTGCAAAGTCGGGGGAGAAGAAGAAGAAGAAGGAGAAGAGGAAGAAGAAGGTCTGACTGACTGTGAACAGAAGACAAAGCAAAAAACCAACACATTCCACGCTGCAGACAGACTGTCCAGACTGCGCCTGATGCAGGGATTTTTGAGAGTTGTTGTTTTCTGTCAGTGTTGGCTGCCTGTCTTCAGATGTGTTGAAATGGAGGAGGATTGCCGTTTCTGAGGAGTTGTATGTGTTAAATCAGGCCGTCCTGAAAACAAACAAAGTAGATGAACTGTGTTCAGTGGTCCTGCAGACGAGACATCCTGAAGAAGAATATGAGAGCGTGAGCCCTGAAGAAGACGATGAGAGCATGAGCTCTGGAGAAGACAATGAGAGCGTGAGCTCTGGAGAAGACAATGAGAGTGTGAGCTCTGGAGAAGACGATGAGAGCGTGAGCCCTGAAGAAGACGATGAGAGCGTGAGCTCTGGAGAAGATGATGAGAGCGTGAGCCCTGAAGAAGACAATGAGAGCGTGAGCTCTGGAGAAGACGATGAGAGCGTGAGCCCTTAAGAAGACGACGAGTGCTTGAGCTCTGGAGAGGACGATGAGAGTGTGAGCTCTGGAGAAGACAATGAGAGCATCAGCTCTGGAGAAGACAATGAGAGTGTGAACTCTGGAGAGGACGACGAGAGTATGAGCTCTGAAAAAGACGACGAGAGCATGAGCTCTGGAGAAGACAATGAGAGCGTGAGCCCTGAAGAAGACGATGAGAGCGTGAGCTCTGGAGAAGACGATGAGAGCGTGAGCCCTGAAGAAGACGACGAGTGCTTGAGCTCTGGAGAGGACGATGAGAGTGTGAGCTCTGGAGAAGACAATGAGAGCATCAGCTCTGGAGAAGACAATGAGAGTGTGAACTCTGGAGAGGACGACGAGAGCATGAGCTCTGAAAAAGACGACGAGAGCATGAGCTCTGGAGAAGACGACGAGAGCATGAGCTCTGGAGAAGACGACGAGAGCATGAGCTCTGAAGAGATGACGAGAGCATGAGCTCTGGAGAAGATGACGAGAGCATGAGCTCTGGAGAAGAGAACGTCCGGCTGGTTGAAATGGCTCTGCAGGAGCCCGGACTCGACATCTATGATGTGACCGGTAAGGGAGGCATTTTGTTATCCCTTGTGAGCTGAACACACTGATGTGTCTACACTCTCAGAAATAAAGGTACTAGACTGTCTCTTGGTCAGCTCCCCTCTCGTCACTGGGATGGAACCATCAAGGCTCCATCTCAGTGCCTTTAGTCAGGGAACACAACTGAACCATAATCCACTGAAATGATCTGTTCTAAGCTGTACTGACTCCACACACCCCACCTCGCCTCCAGGCTTTTATTCTACTGTTTTGTTTTAAAACATTGGAAAAAACTTATTTGAGAGAGAGAGAGAGAGAGAGAGAGACAGACAGACAGACAGACAGACAGAGGGAGGGGACATAGAGATAGAGACAGGAAGGGGGGAGACAGAGAGAGAGAGAGACAGACAGATAAAGAGGAGGAAATAAACAGAGAGACAGAGCGAGAGAGAGAGAGAGAGAGGTAAAGTGAGAGATGGAAAGACACAGAGAGAGGGGGAGAGACATAGGACTATTGAAGAATGACAAAAGGTTCTATTGTTTGAACATCAGAGAGAAAAATATTCTGAATGAAATTAAACTAAAACCCAAAAACAGAGTGAAGAAACCTCAGCAGAGGAAACAGCAGAGGTATTGGATGTTCTAGCCAGCCAAGGAACTGGATGTTCTAGCCAGCCAAGGAACTGGATGTTCTAGCTAGCCAGGGAACTGGATGTTCTAGCCAGCCAAGGAACTGGATGTTCTAGCTAGCCAGGGAACTGGATGTTCTGGCTAGCCAGGGAACTGGATGTTCTAGCTAACCAGGGAACTGGATGTTCTAGCTAGCCAGGGAACTGTATGTTCTCGCTAACCAAGGAACTGGATGTTCTAGTTAGCCAGGGAACTGGATGTTCTAGCCAGCCAAGGAACTGGATGTTTTAGCCAGCCAGGGAACTGGATGTTCTAGCTAGCCAGGGAACTGGATGCTCTTGCTAGCTGAGGAACTGGATGTTCTAGCTATCCAGGCAACTGGATGTTCTTGCTAGCCGAGAAACTGTGTGTTCTAGTTAACCGAGTCAGATACAGGAGATAACACGAGTGAAAGCCAGTCAAACACAAAGACAAAGACATTACATTGCTAACGTTACTACAGGCTCATGGACGGGGGCTAAGCCTGTATGTAGGGGGTCTGTGGTCATGGACCCCAGCTGATTTTTTCAAATGACCCCAAAATGTTCATCTTCAACCTTTAGAGCAGAAACTCTCAGAAAATGTATCACAAATGGCTCTTCGGCCAAATCGGCTCACGGTAGATCAGCCAGTTTGCAGTCTGTATTAAACACAGAGCCAGTGTGACTTAATCACCGTGTCCATCCACAGGTCAGGCAGAGGGACTGGGGTCAGTGCTGTCTGTTCACCTAGTCCAGCTGCAAGGCCTGAAAATCTCACTCAGATACACAGATTACAGTTCAGTCTCAGACACAGAGGGATTTGCTCTGTAAGCATGTTTAATAAGCTCGGTGACAAGTTCATGATCAAAGAGACAAATATTAATTAATTAAATGTAACATCAATTTTAATTGATATCTTAAACAACTCTCCCTCGCTTCCTCCTTTACCGCTAACCTCCATCAGTCCTGCTCCTTCAGCTTCTCTCTCTCCCTCGCTTCCTCCTTTACCGCTAACCTCCATTAGTCCTGCTCCTTCAGCTTCTCTCTCTCCCTCGCTTCCTCCTTTACCGCTAACCTCCATCAGTCCTGCTCCTTCAGCTTCTCTCTCTCCCTCGCTTCCTCCTTTACCGCTAACCTCCATCAGTCCTGCTCCTTCAGCTTCTCTCTCTCCCTCGCTTCCTCCTTTACCTCTAACCTCCATCACTCCTGCTCCTTCAGCTTCTCTCTCTCCCTCGCTTCCTCCTTTACCGCTAACCTCCATCAGTCCTGCTCCTTCAGCTTCTCTCTCTCCCTCGCTTCCTCCTTTACCGCTAACCTCCATCAGTCCTGCTCCTTCAGCTTCTCTCTCTCCCTCGCTTCCTCCTTTACCTCTAACCTCCATCACTCCTGCTCCTTCAGCTTCTCTCTCTCCCTCGCTTCCTCCTTTACCGCTAACCTCCATCAGTCCTGCTCCTTCAGCTTCTCTCTCTCCCTCGCTTCCTCCTTTACCGCTAACCTCCATCAGTCCTGCTCCTTCAGCTTCTCTCTCTCCCTCGCTTCCTCCTTTACCGCTAACCTCCATCAGTCCTGCTCCTTCAGCTTCTCTCTCTCCCTCGCTTCCTCCTTTACCGCTAACCTCCATCAGTCCTGCTCCTTCAGCTTCTCTCTCTCCCTCGCTTCCTCCTTTACCGCTAACCTCCATCAGTCCTGCTCCTTCAGCTTCTCTCTCTCCCTCGCTTCCTCCTTTACCGCTGACCTCCATCAGTCCTTCTCCCTCGCTTCCTCCTTTACCGCTAACCTCCATCAGTCCTTCTCCCTCGCTTCCTCCTTTACCGCTAACCTCCATCAGTCCTTCTCCCTCGCTTCCTCCTTTACCGCTAACCTTTATATATAATATTTAGCGTTTATATTTAACCTTTAGCGTTATAATATATAATTATACAATATAACTTTATATTGTACTAACACTTTGTTTATATATCCATGAATATTTTATATTGTACTAACACTTTGTTTATATATCCATAAATATTGCATATTACACTGACACTGTGTTTATATATTCATAAACATTACATATTACACTGACACTGTGTTTATATATCCATAAATATTGCATATTGCATTGACACTTTTATATATCCATAAATATTTTATATTGTACTAACACTTTGTTTATATATCCATAAATATTTTATGTTGTACTAACACTTTGTTTATATATCCATAAATATTGCATATTACACTGACACTGTGTTTATATATTCAGAAACATTGCATATTACACTGACACTGTGTTTATATATTCAGAAACATTGCATATTGCACTGACACTGTGTTTATATATTCATAAGTATTGCATATTGCACTGACACTGTGTTTATATATTCATAAGTATTGCATATTGCACTGATACTGTGTTTATATAGTCATAAACATTGCATATTACACTCTGTCTGTTTATCTATCTGTTTGTTTGTCTAAATACCCGAGGGCTGATCATTCTGTGCCGCAATAATATATAATAATATTATATGTGAGTGATTTTAAATATACGGTATGCAAAATATGAAAAACACAAAGATGTATTATCGCCTGAATTTTTATTGTCCAGGCTGGGTTTCATAATGTCGACTGCACTGTCTGTGTGGAATCATGACTGAATGTCTTTCAGTAAATTAATGATCATGGTAATAGTAAATTAATTATAGTTAATTGTAGGTTTGCTGCCACCATCAAGCGAAAGGAAGCTCCGCAACATATTGGCTGGAATATCAGTTAATCGGGCTCCCAGGGCTCGAGCGGTGTGGATCTGTAGGGCTGTTCAGACTAAACCGACGCCGTCACTGTGCTGAGTGTGATCTGTGGCTCGCGTTAGTGAATATTTTGTTTCTTGTTTGTTTCAAAGCCGCAGACTCTCACACACGTGCATGATGCACCCTCATACTGACCACTGTGCTCTTCTAAATGACATTACTCGTTCAGTGTTATTCAGGTTGTCTGGTGTGAAGTGTCATCACATCATAAATACGCTGTCTAAATAAAAATGTGCCCTTATTTTGTTCACTTTTCCTTTTCTACATCATCAGAGCGAGACAGCTGCAGTTTACATGACATTCAAATTTCATGATTGGACTGATAGAGATTCTCCACTATTGCTTGGAATAATATTTACATTAACTTATTAGGATGTTGCTACATGTTTGCTATGGTATCCCAGGCAGTTGCTAGGGTGTTGCTATGTGGTTGCTATGGTATCCCAGGTGGTTGCTAGGGTGTTGCTAGGTGGTTGCTATGGTATCCCAAGTGGTTGCTAAGCTGTTGCTAGGTGGTTTTTAGATGGTCAATATGGTATCCCAAGTGTTTGCTAAGCTCTTGCTAGGTGGTTTTTAGATGGTCACTATGGTATCCCAAGTGTTTGCT
This sequence comes from Pygocentrus nattereri, assembly GCF_015220715.1. NCBI lineage: Eukaryota > Metazoa > Chordata > Actinopteri > Characiformes > Serrasalmidae > Pygocentrus > Pygocentrus nattereri. The sequence continues at coordinate 25,711,789 of NC_051237.1, read as the reverse complement.
AAGCTCTTGCTAGGTGGTTTTTAGATGGTCACTATGGTATCCCAAGTGGTTGCTAAGCTGTTGCTAGGTCTTTGCTAGATGGTCGCTATGGTATTTCAGGTGGTTGCTAGGGTGTTTCTAGGTGTTTGGGATAGTATCCAAGGCTGTTGCTAAAGTGTTGCTAGGTGGTTGCTATGTTATCCTAAGCAGTTGCTAAGCTGTTGCTAGGTGGCTGCTAGATGGTTGCTATGGTTTCCCAGGTGGTTGCTAGGGTGTTGCAAGGTGGGTAGTATGGCGTCTCAGGCAATTGCCAGGGTCGCTGTGGTATCCCAAGTAGCTTCAAGGGTGTTTCTAGGTGGTCGATGTGGTACCCCAAGTGGTTACTAGGCTGTTGCTAGATGTTTGCTATGGTATCCCAGGTGTTTGTTAAGGTGTTGCTAGGCGGTTGGTATGGCGTCCCAGGCAGTTGCTAGGGTGTTGCTAGGTGGTTGCTATGGTATCCCAGGTGGCTGCTAGGGCGTTGTTATGGAACTCATTCAAACTCGCACAAACTTTTGCACCCCACACAGTCTTATGGGAAAAACATTTATCATTTAATGATGATTGTGTGAAGCTCACACAATGAGTTAGCGGACAAAAATCATCGTCATCATCATCATCATCATCATCATCACCCTACAAAGAAGAAGTATATACTGTGGAAAACAGTTATGAACAGAGAGCATTAATTATATAATAATTCAAGTCATAAAATATTAAATAAACAAACATCAAATAAACACATCAGCATAGATTATTATTATTATTATTATTAATAATAATAATAATAATATAACGTATTTATTTTCGAACACTTATTCAAATGAATCGTTAAATCGCCTTTGAGAACCAATCGCCGCCGCTCGGGGAGCGCGCACGCTGAGTCACGGGGCCGCGCGCGGAGGGCGTAGGGTTCAATTATTTATTTATTTGTGCCGCACCGCGCATGCGCGTGATCGTACCGCGGGAGTCTCGCGGGCCTTTTTTTCTTCCCTCCGCACGCGGGGCAGAGCGCGAGCTGCTGTGAGCGAGGAGCGGAGCGGAACGGAGCACGCGGAGCGACGAACACCCAGCCGAGCAAACCAGCGGAGAAGCGGAGAAGCGGCCGCGAGCAGAGAGCGGAGAAAGGGCGGGAGATTCCCCGAGTGTGCTTTAGTGTCTGATCCGCAGCGCGTTAGTGCCGCTCGTTAATCCGGGATGGAGCTGATAACGATCCTCGAGAAAACCGTCTCTCCAGGTGCCGCTTCAACTCACAGCCTCTCGAGTCCCCTCCGGGCTGCTCCGCGGCGCCACGTTCGCCGAAATCCCGCAGAAATCGGGGCGAAATTCCCCGCCCGGGCGGCTGACAGCCGGTCTTCGGGCTCGGCTCCGCTAGCAAGGCGGCTAATGCTGCCGCTAATGCTAATGCTAATAAGCTGAGGCCCGGCTCAAGTCCGTTTCCCGTTCGCCAGCTTCTCGTTCAGAATTCCGCCGTTCAACCTTAAACGGCGCGGCGGTTGCACACCGGTACGCCGGGCGCCGGAATACCAGCTGCTCCGTTTAAGGTGGAACGGGGAAATTCGAGCGAGAAGCTGGCGAGAGCGCTGTGAGTAGGCTCGGGGCGGATGTGCTAACTTGGCTCCGCTAGCTCGTACGCAGAGCGGGTTGGGGTTGAACTTGTTGGGTAAAATAACCACATAACTCGGGATTAATAACCTGTTTAAGTCGGGAAACTTTACATCTAGGCTGACTCGGTCGCGGTTACTCGCGGTAGCTGGCGTTAACTGTGAGGTCGCGAACGCCGGCCCGTTAGCATGTTAGCCCGCTATGCTAGGCTAACCAGCCTAGCGCGGGTTTTTTGCTTGTTAGCCTGCAGGTTTGGGTTTATGTTGCAGCCGTGAGGCGCCGTGGCGGCTCGGTGGCCTCGGGAAAAATGTCCAGATGGTCGTTGGCGCTTCCTGGGCGCTGTTTTTGTGGTGCAGGGCGATTTAACGTTTATCAGGGAAGTTGTGTCGCCAGCCGGTGGGCTAACGTGCTAAAGCTAGCGGCTAGCCGGCTAATTAAAAGTTTATGGGCGCCCATTCGCGCCGGTTTTAGCCTCTAAAGGAGGATCATCGGCCCGGTTCGATCGTCCGACCCGGTATCTCCTTCATGGAGACCTCTGTGTGTGTGTGCGCGTGTTTTAACCGCTGTGTTTTGTGTTGGGATGTGTTGGAGGCGCGGTTGTACCGGGTGTGTTAACGTTAGCGGATACCGGGGCAGATTGAGCTCATAGCCGGCGGGAGGGAGGGAGGGGGGGGGCGGAGGAGAGGGAGGGGGTACAATGGGTTACAATGAGATCTAGACTCTTTAAAAAAAAAAAATCTTTAGTAAAGGGAGTGGTTCTCTTTAGAACTGAGTTCTACACTCTTTAAAGGTTTGGTTCAGTGGTTCTGTAGGACAGGGAGCGGTTCTGTTTGGAGCCGGGAGTTTTATATAGAACCATCTGAGTGCTTAACTTAAATGGGTCCTTGCATGGTGAAACGGTTCTTAGGGTTCATGGAGAATGTGTTTGTGTATGGTTCTGCACCAAAAACCGGGCTTCTGTTGTTGCGATGTCGAGCTATAAAAATAGTGTATATATATTCTGTATTGTAACTCACTCATCAGTCTCAGGAGCTGTTTTACCGTGTAAAGAACCGTTCTCCTCACTAAAGAACCCCTGAGGAACTGTCTTTTTATGAATGTAGATGGCAAAAATATGACTATGCATGACGGTGCGATGCTTTTTTGATTTTGGGGTCAGTTGGCACAGAGAAAAAGAAGCCGATGGTGCTACAAACGCCACCAAATGCAGATTTTTATTAAATATTTGCCGTACTTTGTTGCACTAAATCAAGTTAAATGAGGCTGATGTTGCTCTCTGTATAATGAAACTTGCCCTTGCTCAGTGTCTACAAGTGCTAACAACATACACGATCAGTTCAGAAAAGCATGTTGTATTATATTCTGGCGTAATTCATCACAATAACATAAATATTGCGATATTTTCCAACTCTGTATTTAATTTTTTAAAATTATATGACTAAGAACACTGTAGCTGGTCAGCCTGGTGAAGTTCAGACTGCAGATTTGGTTTAAAGTGTCTTCTGTCTCATTTCCTACAGATCGAAATGAGCTGGAGGCTGCGCAGAAGTTTTTGGAGCAGGCGGCGATCGAGAACTTGGTAAGTTTCTGATGTTGATGAGAAGGTAAAGAGGGTATTTTTGGCCACAGCGTGTGGAAAGCAGCCTCCACACTGTTGCTCCTGAATGGAGCCTCGTCGTTAGCAGACCGCTGGGCCCCTGTTAACACCCATATCACTGTGATTGCTAATCCCCTGAATTTAACCTCGGATCCTGCTGCAGATGCCTGTGTGCGGTCGATGTCTGCGGTGATCCATTAAACCGGTCAGACTGGAAGCTTTATTGTTCAACATCGTATAAAATATCAGATTTTTCTCTTCTGAATGCCAAGTCTGTTGTTTTCTGGCCTTTGAATTTGTTGCCAGGTGGATTGTTATGCATTTTTACGGTTCAGACGCTTGCTCAGTGGGTTGATTTGAAAGAGGAATGATCTATTAAAGCCTTTACATTATTAACATCATTACTTTTGTGGTGACAGTGGTGCTCACCCCTGCCAAGGTGGTCCGCACTGACCGGTGTCTGAGCTTGGTTAATTTAATTAGATGCTGTTTAGCTGCTGCACGTCATTCCACACCATTGTTATCATTTAAGACCTCATTCTGGTGATTATCAAAGTTTAGCCAATGAAACAGCATCTGATGCCAGGTGGACCAGCGTGGCCAAGATGACCAACACAGACACAAGTAGCCATCTAGCCCTTGAGCTTTGTGGTCAGAGGCACCGGACATTAGGCAGTATTGACCCATGTTAAACTATCATAACAGTAGCTGCAACATCGTAGTGAGCATAAACAGTACATAACATAAACAGTAAACATTTTTCAGGGTGTGTTGCCTGTGAAATAACTTCTGTCAGCAGTAATTCAGCTCTCGTTCTTCTCCCCTGCAGCCCACGTTCTTGGTGGAGCTCTCCAAGGTGTTGGCCAATCCTGCTAACACCCAGGTAGCCCGAGTCGCTGCTGGCCTGCAGGTGAAAAACTCCCTCACATCCAAGGACCCTGACGTGAAAGCGCAGTACCAGCAGAGATGGCTGGCCATCGACGGCAACGCCCGCAGGGAGATCAAAAACTATGTAAGGAGCCTCTTCCTGCGGCGTTTTAAATGTGGACGACGTCATTTCTTGCTTCTGTTCCAATGTGTGGCGTTGTGAAGAGGAACTGTCGTACAGATAGACAGTACAGAGTACATAAGGGTCCTGCGGGGGTCTGTTTGATTCTTTTCTTTGCACAGCATTCGAGGTATTTCGATTGCTCCCAGGTCTGAATGTGCACGGTAAGCATGGTATATAATAAAGGGTAAAGCAGGAGGTTCGCTTACTATGCAAGTTACAGTAATGACATTAAAAATGTGGCGGTGATCATAAACTACTGAGAGTTGAGTGGACAGTGCTGTAATTCAGGAATGTCGTATTGCAGTTCCTGGTGACGTTTTTTTCATTTCAGTTTTGCTAAGGCGAAACAGAGAAAAGCCACAGCAGTGTCGTGATTAAAGTGATAAACTATAAATACAATGACTTCCATTCTGTTTCAATCACTGCACTGCAAGCCCAGCTACATGGGACTTATGCTCCAAGTTGGTTAGTGAGCCGACGGTATCCAGAGAATGCTCAGAAAAGGATATTATGATAAATTATCAGATAAAATTGCCTCATTACTCACCAATACAGTATACAATGTGTACAAATTGAAACGTAATAGCTCTGAGAGTATCCAGTGAGTAAACTAAACACACTGGTTCATTCTATATATTTATGTATTCCTTGCATCAATATTGCATAAATGAAAGGCTGAGAATGTGCTTTACGTTAATGTTTGTTAATGTAAGTTGTGCCCGTTTGATGTCCTCTGTACAGTTGCTGTATGTTCATGTCTCTGATCTGTTTCCTGTCTATAGCGTGCCGTGGGATGGGCAGTATGGCAGATAATATAATGTGCTGTTGTGTATATTTTCAATTTCCCAAGATATACATCCTGATATTTAGTTTTAAGGTTCGATTTATCAAAATCTGCGGCACTAAATCTACTTAAACGGGGCTATTTATGCTTCTTTTATTTGTTTCTTTTAAAATGTGGTAAGAGTCAAAAGGCAGATGTGAAATGGATCAGAAGTGCAGTTGAAGATGCTGAGCCTGTCTGGTAATGGATCGAGATGTTAAACGTTGCAGGATTCCTTTTAATGTAGGTAAATTCTCTCCAGCTCACCTTTTTCTCTCCGCTTTGCTCTGCAGGTGCTGCAGACTCTGGGCACAGAGACGTACAGGCCCAGCTCGGCCTCGCAGTGTGTGGCGGGCATCGCGTGTGCCGAGATTCCAGTCAGGCAGTGGCCGGAGCTCATTCCCCAGCTGGTCGCCAACGTCACTGACCCCAGCAGCACGGAGCACATGAAGGAGTCCACGCTGGAGGCCATCGGATACATTTGCCAGGACATTGTAAGTGCCCCCCCCCCCCTGCTTTTTTAAAGCCCGAAATCGCTTAATCATGCTGCTCTTCTGAAATACAGGAATTTTTATGACCACCTCAGGCATTAGCCGATAATCACCGGGGGTCGTGTCGCAGGAATATCCTACCTCTTATCTTTTTTTTGGTCAAATATAATTTTATTTGTAGAGTTCCTTTTATATCAAGCATAGTCACAAAGCAGCTTTACAGAAAATCTGGGTTTGAGCCCCGAGTAAAACTCCCTCAGAGGACGAACCACTAAGAGGATCCATGGCTCAAAAGGGGAGCCCATCCTTTTCTGGTCAACACGAGACGCCGAACACAAAGAGCGGTTTGAACATAGGATAAGATTTTGCAGTTAATATAAAGTAATAAAAGTATAGAAACGGAGGGGGCAGCCTGTCATTGGAGAGAAGTGTTTCAATGTTAACTGAGGGCTTAGAGGCTGATCAGAGCAACACTGAGAATCACTCACTGCTACCAGTGAAAACCAGTGGCTGCTGTTAAGTGTATTCATGGTTTTTGACTGAAGACACTGACCGCTGTTAGCAGCTTATCATGATGATCTGAGATGCCTGAGAAGCTCAGTGACGTGAGAAGCAGCATCTGTGGTGAGTTTGAGTCTGCGTAGCCCCAGAAACACCAGGTCATCATGACACACTAACTTTAGGATAACCCCGTAATCTTCCATTTGTCTGTTCAGGCAGCTGTGACAGTCAGAATAACTAGTCAACTATAACTAGCCTATGATGCTACATAAGTTTATATTGCGTACTAGTCAGTTTGCCAGCTGGTTTTAATTTCTGCATTTTAAGTCCCGGACATGTTTTCCCAGTTACCTTTCATGTATGTGTTAAATTTGCTGAAAACCAGCCTGTATATCACACTGATGGCAGGGAGATGCTACAGAGCGGAGTGTGTGCTTGGGAAATGGAGACTGAAACTGCGACGCGGTGATGCCTATTAAACAGCAGGGGGCGCTCTCACAGTATTCATAACAAAGTTTCACACTTTAGTTTCACTAAATTTTCAATGTGTTCACTTCTCAGATGGGCGCGTTTCGTGCTTGGTTGTCGACTTCAGCTGAATTATTTACCATTTCCTAACTTGAGAACATTCTGTATGATAAACTATAATTACTAATGTAATAAGATTCTTTAATATAAGTTTGTGAAATTTTATCTTGACCCATCAGATCTTAACATAAGACTAAAGAGATGAGGTTTCTGTAATGAGACTAGATACGGCTGATTGTGATGCACTGCGTTCACAAGATAGTGGTGACTGTCAAATGCCCCTCTTGTGGTTGATTACGTGGTGTAGTTTTAGTTGAACTTTAAAAGAAGGTCTAGGGTGGGGCCCAAGTCACGTCAGTGTGGAGGAGAAACTAAGTAACTACCGTCAAGTCAAAGTTTATTTGTGTAGCGCTTACAAGTTGCCACAAATCAGCTTTACAGAAAAATCCATGTCTAAGCCCCCATGAATGGCAAGGGGAAAGCTCCCTAAGAGCGAGACTCCAAAAGGGGAACCACTCATCCTCTGATTGACACCAGATACCAAGCGACGTTAGGATAAAATATTAAAATACAAAACGGGGGGAGAACAAGTGGAGCGATGGTTCTTATCCAGAGCTGCACAGCCCAGCTCTAAAGACCCAGTAGAACCAGAATGTTTGTTTAAATCACACACATTTTTTTTCCTTTTAAAATTGCTGGTATTAAAAAAAAAACCAACTTTCACGTTTGAGGTTCTTGCTTACACGATTTCGTCATCTTGAATAATTAACACTGATCTCTCTCTGCCTGCAGACTCCCCTACAGTCGTTTACCCTTAGAAGGTTTGATATTGAAAGTTCCTGATGCTCAGTTTGTCATTAGTGAGGTCAAAAAGGGGACAAATGGATGACTGTAATCTGTTGTCTGCTAATACAGGCTATTAAGTAAATTTACTCCCATCTTCACGACATCTTTAGCCTGTCGTAAGGCGAGTGAATTCATTTTAATGAGCAACTACAGGAATGTTTTCTTTTCTCATTACAGCACTCAGCACTGGCCGTTAATGCACTCTGCAGGGTGTTTATACTGCAGAGGGACGCTGCAGACTACAGTGGCAGTGCTTTTCTTTTGGAAATGAAAAGAACGATCAGCACTTTCACCAGCAGTTGTCTGCTGTGCTTCGCTGAAGTTATCTGATCTAAGCTCAGGAGTTAACAGCTGAAGTGTTTGAGAATAAGCAGTGTGGCGTTGGAGCTGTAGTGATGGAGGAATTGCTGGCTGCTGTTCTTGTTTGATGGTTTGGGTCCGTCATTTTATCGTTCAGCAGGCATCAAAAGAACGTTGTAATTCCCGGTTGTTTAAAAAGTGTCTGAAAATGGGAATTTGGTGGCATGTAACAAATTATCTGTGCACACTGTGCTTAAACAAATTGCTACACCTACGTTGTGTTTTGACAACTGACAAGCATTTTTATAAGGGTTTATTGCGAGCAATGTCAGTTTGATTTTCAGCAATGAAATGACAACCAAGTAAAGCTGCTTTTAGAGCGGAGTTGGAACATGCCTTTATCGATGTTGGTGTTCAGCCAAATTCCACCAATTTTTCATATTTTCTAACAGTGTTTGAGCTGTAAACACAGATTCAGAGGGTTTGGTGTGAAACGGTTCAGACGTCTTTACAGTGGTGGTGATGGGAACCAGACGTCGCCATGGCTACAACACAGATACAGACACTTTATTTACCATCCAGAACCACCAGAGAACCTACACGAGTCTTCTGAGCTCATATGGAATGTTGATGATGGAAAACAGTGGAAATTCTGGAATAATGAGTTTTCTTTGGGGACTATTTTGCCGCACAGCGCCCTGCATGTCTCCCTCCACCATGAATGGAGTTGAAGTTCTCTAAACTCTCATAAAACACCGTCTGTCATCAGGCAGTGAATTCAGAACCAGTATATGAGTATGAGCACTAATGTATTGCTTTACAAAAGCGCCTCTCCAGTGTCGATTGACTAGCTGCTGTGTTAGTAACTCCAGGTAAGTACGGAGAAGCGTTCAGCAATTGCTGGTTCTAGTTGACTGTGTTCCAGTGATTTGTTGCACTGAGTCGTATGTTTAAGCAGAGATGTATAACTAAACTGAGTTGGACTGAAAGCCTTCCAGGACTGGGCCCATGCTTCTCATAACTGCAAAACCTTTACTGCAGGAGTGCTAAGCCCTGGTCCTGGAGCTCTACCAACCTGGAGTTGATCCAACCCACCTGGCTTTATTATTCAGATGTCCCTGAAGGCCTTCATTACCTGAGTTAGGTGTGATGGACCTGGAGAGCTCCAACCATAGTCCAGGATTGGCTCCCTGCTTTATCTGGTGCATTTGTCATGCACCAAAGGCTTGATGTCACCTCTGCCACAGTAGCGCTCAGGTTTCTGACGACCTCTACCTGAGATTTAATCCAGTGTGTTTCTTGTTTATTTTCTCTCAGGACCCAGAGCAGCTCCAGGACAGCGCCAATCAGATCCTCACTGCAATCATCCAGGGCATGAGGAAAGAGGAACCCAGCAACAACGTTAAACTTGCCGCCACCAACGCACTTCTCAACTCCCTGGAGTTCACCAAAGCCAACTTTGACAAGGAGGTACTCCTTCTTTGGTTTTATATCCACAAAGCTCCACTTCTAGAGGTCTGCAATTTTCTAATTATCAGCTGCAATTAATTGTAGTTAACTGAGCTGCTGATGGGCCTGATGGCCATCTAGTGCCATACTTACCGGTGACTACAATATCCAGGGCTAGAAGCTGGCTTCAAGTTCCAGATTTGAAGATCTGTACATGTATTGAAGATGCATATCGCATATTTTTGCAAGTGTACAACGAATATAAGCAAAGTAGTTTGCTGCTGTCTAAGTGTCCGCAGCTAACAGGTCATCTTAAAATTATTTTATTGTTTAAAGTCAAATCAGGAGGTTTTTGTCATTCCATCTATGCACAAGTGGAGCGAAATTGCGTTCCTCCAATACCAACACGGTGCAACATGGAACAAAATAGACGGTACAAAGTGCAACGTCAAACGTGTGTGCAAAAAAAAATGTAACCTAGAAACAGAACAATAAATGCGATAATTAAAACAGACGTTAGACACAGTAAACAGACCGGATAGTGCAGCACTCATTTCTGAGCTTCGGGTAGTGAGAATAAGGTGCAAAGATTGTTTAACATGCTGTGATCTGAGTTTATGCAGTCAGATAACATACATGAGCACAGCAGTTACTGAGGTAGTACTTAAAGTGGAGCATCAGAAGAGGAGTGTGTGAGTGTAGAGCAGAGGTCACTAATAGGCTGACCACACTCTTGAGTCCAGGCCCAGACGCTGTCCTATGCAGACCTGGACCTATAACCGATAAACTACGGAGAACTTTTCTAGTCTTTATGGTAGCTTTGTTCAGTCCCTGTGAATTTAAAAACCTGAGATTGATGGCACGGATGCTCTGGTACCTTCTGCCAGACGACAGCAGTGAAAAAAGTCTGAGTGAGAGATGGATGGGATCGTCCACAATGCCAGTGGATGCAACATGTGGTGTAGATGTCCGTGATAGAGGGTTGAGAGACCCTGATGATCTTCTCAGCTGTTCTCACTATTCACTGTAGGGTTTTGCAGTCGGAGGCGGCGCAATTCTCAAACCAGGCGATGATGCAGCTGCTCATAATGTTCTCCACAGCACGTATAGTGTTGTTTTTACTTGTTATTGTGGGAGGTGTACCAACGCACCTGCACGAGACAAATTTAAGCAAAGTTTAGTCTCCTAAGGTGATCATACATTCATACAGCTGAATCCAGTCGCACAGTACGAGAGGCAAGGACAGGCACTGATTAATGGTCTGATTATCAGTGTCAGAGGCACCTAATGTGGGTAACACTGTATTTGGATGGTGCTCGGTAGATGCTTTGCAATTGCTCAGTATATCTTTGAGGAAGCTAAATATCCATTAAATGCAACTTGAACGTCAAGTTCAGTGTGAAAGTTTATTAAATCTGTCTCTAACCTGAAACCTAACCTCATGGCAAAACCTACATCTACTCCTAACCCTAACCTTAATGTTGATGATCAACTGAACATCACCTGAAAGTTTGTTAATGATGTAAGTATCTGTAGGGGACCATCCAAATAAAGTGTAACCCTAGTGTGTGTGTGTGGTTGGTTTCCTCGGGTCTAATATACCAGCCTGAAAGGCTTGATGGTTGAGTTGAATCATCAGGTACGTATATGAAACTGGAAAACACTCAACGTCTCTGTATTCTGATCGTTTTGTCTGTTTTCTCCCTCCCCAGACGGAAAGACACTTCATCATGCAGGTTGTTTGCGAAGCCACACAATGCCCCGACACCAGGGTGAGTGACGCTGACTCCGATTACACCCAAAAAATTGGACGTGTTATGTTTTGAAAAGTGTAGTAACTTGATGGATTCTCCTCCCTCACCAGGTTAGAGTGGCTGCGTTACAGAACCTGGTGAAGATCATGTCCTTATATTATCAATACATGGAGACGTATATGGGGCCGGCACTCTTTGCGGTAAGTGTCCAGCTAGATGGAGCTTGTTAGGCTTTAAAGCGCCCACGTCGTGGAACTTTCTCAGTTTGTAGAGCAGGTGAAGTAAAAAATATCATTTTTGGAAATTAATCTGAAAACGGCTGGCTTTGGATTTGTGATGCCACAATAACCAACGCGTGTGCACATCCAGCCTCCAGCCTTTGACTGCCTTTTCATGCTGAGGAAGGAGTGTTTCAGGTTGGGCTGCTTTTTGAATAAGGCACAACACAGAAAAGCCAATCAGAACAGCTCATTTTCAAATCAGCCTTAAAAGCACAGTATCAAACAGTCTGGGGTGAAGTTAGGAAATGGTCATGTAAACTCTGTTGTAACATTTTGTACATAAAACCACAAAGAAAAAGGGACCCAAGGGGGGGGGAAAGTTCAAATGTAGCATATTGGTGCTTTAAATGTCTTGGGTATTATGGCTTTGATGTACACTGTCAAGGGAATGCACCGCTGCTCTGAGCATTTGCTGTTTATAACAGTCTGCTGTCTTCTGGCTGTGTGTTTAGATTACAATAGAAGCCATGAAGAGCGATATTGATGAAGTTGCCTTACAAGGAATCGAGTTCTGGTCCAACGTATGTGATGAGGAAATGGATTTGGCCATCGAGGCCACAGAGGTAAGTGCCCCGAGCGCTCTGCTCTCACTGTTCCCACTGTGAACATCATTAAGGAGAAACGGTTAATTCTGGCCACATGAGCTGATTGGTTGAGAAGTGTTGTAGCTGTGCTGTTGTTTCACCATAACAGCATGTTTTTTCACAAACACTATCACTCCACTGAGACGCCGTTGCTAAGCAACGACTCCAACAGCTATAGGAGACTCTCGAGCCATCTGAACGTTTTTACTTTGCCACAAACAGAAAACGGACACTGTTAAGGTCACGTTTGACTGACGGTCGATTTGGTCCGACTCTGAAGACGAGACAACACTAAATTCCCAAACTGTCGTCACCACTGAGCAGCTTTTCAGTAGGCAGCTGTGACAGAAGAACAGCTGAACAACCTGGAATCAGCCAGAAATGAACCCAACACCATTCGCCAAACTAAACGGGCTGTAAGAAGCTTTACAGACCGGCTGGAACAAAACAACATTAATACTGATTTATCAAAAATTGACACAACTGAGCTAAGGACATTGACATTGTGGCAGTTTTGTGGCTCAGTTCGTACTTCAGAAGGCGAGGCTTACAGCAGACGGAGCAGCAAATGAGGCGTTTGTTACTCTGACGTAGCAGCAAGCTGCTTGTTAAGGAACTATAACGGCCAACACAGGAGAGCAAAGAAAACAGCGCTTTTAGTTGCCGTTTCTCATTTATGGCAACTCAGATTATTTGTGAGGTTTTGACACTTTGCAGACTTCTTTAATAGCTTAACTCTTTTTCTGCTTTCTCTTTTTGAAGACATATTTTGGTGCATCTCTACTAAATCATTCAGTAGTAACTTCAAATTCTGTTTTTAAATAGGCTCGCATTTACACTGGCTTTGTTCTGCCTATAGATGACTCAAATTGTCTGTGCTAGACTGACTGGGATGAGATGAATTTAAAAATAATAAAAGGGCAAATATTTACCCTCACAGATGTTAGTACTCACATTCAAACGTAATGCTAATACATTAAGTTACATTGTCAGCTAGAGAATTTTAGGGCATAAATATGTAGTTTACTTCATTAAAATTATCTGGGTGTCTTAATTGCCCCATGCTTGTTTTAAGGGTCAAAGAAGTTGAGTAAAGGGTCGTTTTGGGCCCCGATTGTATCTCTGTGATACACCTGCTATTGGAGCCAAGTTCTGGTGTCATTACGACCCTCATTCTGACTCTCATTCTTCTCCCCTCTTAGGCATCAGAACAAGGACGACCCCCAGAGCACACCAGCAAGTTCTATGCTAAAGGAGCTCTGCAGTACCTGGTGCCCATCCTCACACAGACGCTCACCAAACAGGTGCTCCTCTGAAACACCACCTCACTTCATACCGTACCACACACTTCATATGCGGGAGTATGTATTTAATCAGTTAAGCAGAAAGGTTCACATGGTTTGAATTGGGGCTGTCAGACTATTAGATTAATAATGGAATGATCTATAGATATTCAGATCTAATCAGGCCAGGCTATAAAAATGGACTTCAGTGAACAAAATAGCATATGAAGCCTTTTTTTTCCTCTCCAGTCTTTTCTTATAGCAAATAAATGAGTGTGATATTTATAATGCAGTACACAATATACTGAAAATTAAAAGTGGAAGCAAGAAAAAAGAATTTAAATACAGTAAATAAGAAATCAGTAGCACTTTTATCAGTATTATCCAGATTCCTTTATTGATCCCAGGGGGAAATTGCAGTTGTTACAGTTGCAGCCATTTATGTAAAAATAAACACTTTACTAATAATTTAAAACAATATAGAGAAATTTACAGTATGTACACCAGATTTAAGTACTTAAGAATATAGTAAGGTGGCGGTGATTGTGATAGTAATATGAAACATCAGGTATAAAGCAGTTACAATTATTTAAATGATTTAAATGAAGTTAGTGATTTAAGTGGTATCAATGTTGATACCAAAGGTGACGCACCCCAAACATTTTTTAAATTTTTTTTATTTAAATGAGCTAATCTTTCAAGGGGGAGGATATTTTATATTGTTTTATACCACAGAGTTCCTAGAACTAAGACTAAGGTATCAAAAGGTGCAGATATATGTAGCATACAGAGCATTTAAAAAAAAAAAACAATTATTGTAACCGGGTGCATCAGCTAGGAAGCTATTAAAGACTTAAACCCTATAAAAATTAAGCGCTGTGGGCTGGACTCCCAGACCCAGGTTATGCTAAAGCCTGTACTAAATGGGGATTTTAATAGTGAAACACCATTGGTATTGCAGTTTAGCCTATGACTAGGCTTAGTCCATAAATGTGTCCATCAGACTCTGTTCCTTACTTTAAGAGAGCAGTAGGAGATTTGAGCTAGTCCAGGTAATCACTGCTGATTCTTCCATTAGGTAAACTTCAGTGTAATGACACCTTTAGCTCAGTAAAGGGATCTGATCATCTTTCAGCAGTTGTGTTTCTAGACAGAATGGTGCACTGTATCCTGAGGCTGTGAAGGAATCAAATACGTACACCCAGCCGTCTCGTACGTTCTGCAGGTGTTGATTAAAAAGCCGTAAATTCAATGACTTTTTCCTCAGATGGTTATCTGGGTTCATCTCGAGTCGGCAGCTTCTCAGGGGTGTGACTGGAAGAGCGAACTCTTTCACTTTCAGTTCAGAACAGGGCTTTCAGGACTTTAGGTGGCCTTTAAAGGCACTAGGGGGCATGAAGGTTAATGTAGTCATTCTGAGGAAAATAAAGAGGGCAGAGCAGTTCAGAATTAAGGTTTACTCTAGGAATACACACTGGGAATCTACCTGACTGGAATCTCCAGGCTTTAGCCAGTGTGGGCAATCGGCTGAGTAATTACGTTGGATCTGCTGCAATTTTGAGATGGAAAAGATGCCGTTGCATGATTATACGTGACTCATTGTACTAAATAGCCAGTCACATCATCTGATGCACTTTGTTAATAACGTTATTGACCTTTTAATGAGACAAAACGGCAGCTTACCTTCTTAAACGAAAAATCAGTAACATGAAATATTGTGGGGTGTTTTTTGTTTATTGTGCTAGAAGTATTGCCTTTAAGCAAATTTAATAATTAATTTGTGTAAAGGCTTGTACTGGTCATTGATCCTTGTAGTGCTTCCTTGATTTGCCCCACTTCAGAATTTGCTCTCCGATGGTCACGCTGCGTTCTCGAGCCTAGTTTTCTTTTGTGTGAACAGGACGAGAATGATGACGACGATGACTGGAACCCCTGTAAGGCGGCTGGTGTGTGTTTGATGCTGTTGGCTACCTGCTGCGAGGATGACGTGGTGCCACACGTTCTGCCCTTCATCAAAGAGAACATCAAGCACCTGGACTGGCGTTACCGTGACGCCTCAGTCATGGCCTTTGGATCCATCTTAGAAGGACCTGAGCTCAATCAACTCAAACCCCTTGTTATCCAGGTGAGTGATAACCAGATAACCAAACTTACTTCAGGAAAAGACTATTTTGCTCTTCTCATTTTAGATTTTATTCCTTTTTTTTATTGAACTTTTCAAATACCACACTTTTTTTTTAAAGACCGTTAACCTATTCGTGGTTTGACCCATCTCTAGAAACAGAGGCTGAAGCCCAGCTGCCACTGGACTCTTAAATACAGTTCTAGTGAAGCTTTTATTCTACAGCAAACTGGAGCTCCAGTTCCCCTCGAAAGCCTCCACTTTAATGAGAACCCACGAGTTGTATGAATACGAGCAAGAGGCTACAATCACAGAGGAATTGAACCATTCAGTGTACATGATCAGGCATAGCATTCTGACCACCTCCTTGTTTCTCCGCTCCCTGTCCATTTAATCAGCTCCACTTACTGTATAGCTGGACTCTGTAGTTCTACAGTTACAGACTGTAGTCCATCTGTTTCTCTGATACTCTGTTACCCTGTTCTTCAGTGGTCAGGACCCCCACATTTCAATCAAGCTTAAGTAAGATCACGTTTGAGCAAATAAGAGGACTGTGTACATCTGAGTTTCAATAACTACGCTATCACTGTTCTAACGATGATGGTCTTTATTTTAAGCAGTCCTTTTCCTGTAGGGGACATGCAGTGAGAACATTCTCTGTGCTTGTTTACGCGTTTAATACAGAAAGTGCTTATGATTTTCATGACATGATTATTTTCAGATGTTTGGTTCAGAGGGTGTGGGCCGAAGAGCATTTATGCAAGATTTAAAATATTCGCTGATCGCCTGGCTCTGCGCTCTCTGGGTGGGAGAGATGGCAGGAGTCCCTTCATCCCCGTTACTTAGCAACACAGCAGCCAGTCAGGTGTCAGTGCTGAGGGGTTCAGTGTGCTGAGGTACAGTGTGCCACTACACTGACAGAGCGTCGAGTTTGATGTGCTTTAGAAGTGGTTTGTGTCGTCTTTCGCCCAGATTTGTGGAGCTGAATTCATGCTTTGGCATCCAACTGTTGTACAATAGACATTTAATGGTGATTGATGACTCATCAGGGAGAGAGTGAGCAACAGAAGGTTTTGGGGTGACTAATATTTTGCTTTCTCTGTTAAGTGGAGATGTTAAGATTCACAAAATTCATAGTTTGGCTCAATATGATGGCGTCTCCATTCAGGTATCAATGTTGAAAAATGTGTGGAACGAAACCCACCCCAGGTGTTGAACTGAAAGGCTTGTATTAATGAAACAGTGCAATACATTGTTGCTCTCCTAGTATTGAGTTTAAGCTGCGCTAGAGGTTAGGTTGTTATAGGTTGAAGTTGTTAGATTAACCTCTGTCTGAATGACTGTGGATCATATGAACATTAGAGGCTTTTTTTAAATGAAACAGTAGAAGCCGTATCGCCCCCTACGCTTCCTGTAGTGTATTACAGTTTGTCAGAGCGACTGTGTGGATCATATGAACATTATAGAGCTTTTTAAATGAAACAGTAGAAGCCGTATCGCCCCCTACGCTTCCTGTAGTGTATTACAGTCTGTCAGAGCGACTGTGTGGATCATATGAACATTATAGAGCTTTTTAAATGAAACAGTAGAAGCCGTATCGCCCCCTACGCTTCCTGTAGTGTATTACAGTCTGTCAGAGCGACTGTGTGGATCATATGAACATTATAGAGCTTTTTAAATGAAACAGTAGAAGCCGTATCGCCCCCTACGCTTCCTGTAGTGTATTACAGTCTGTCAGAGCGACTGTGTGGATCATATGAACGTTATAGAGCTTTTTAAATGAAACAGTAGAAGCCGTATCGCCCCCTACGCTTCCTGTAGTGTATTACAATGTCAGTGTTGCTGTGTGGCTCACTTTAGCATATTTTTTTTTTTCTTAAAATTGGGAATGCATAAATATGGTAAGTGTTGGCTGATGTGGGTATCTGATTTTTCATGTCTGGTGATGCAGAGTTATGTTGGGAAATTGGTGCTCAGTCCACCTGGGTTAGTGTATCTATATTTAAATTCTTTAAAGTGATAACCTTGCATCACCCAAACGTCCTGCTCCTCTGAATGACAAAAAAATAAGTTAGAAAACTGTCAATACTTATAATTGATACTGACTTGTTGGCTCTGTGAGCTAATCCCACTGGAAAGATGCGTGCACCAATTCATGTCCACCGTAAGATTTGCTGGCTTTAAGATACGGAGTGCAAGTGGAAAAAATGGTCAGATCTTCTGCATGGTCAGCATTTCCATAAAACTGCTAAAGTTTTCCCTTTTTTTCCCCCAGGCTTCCCGCTGTTGGATCGGATGTCCTGTACAGCACTGACCTCCTCTTACTGTCTGTCTCCCTGCAGGCGATGCCCACCCTGATCGAGCTGATGAAGGACCCCAGCGTGGTGGTCAGAGACACCACAGCCTGGACAGTTGGCCGAATCTGTGACCTGCTGCCCGAGGCCGCCATCAATGAGATTTATTTGGCTCCTCTGCTGCAGTGTCTGATAGAGGGGCTGGGGGCCGAGCCGCGCGTGGCTTCCAACGTCTGCTGGGTAAACACCACCTCATTAAAGCCGAAACTGAGTCGGATTCGCTCAGACTGTTCCCAAATGGAGCTGAATTATCTTTTTAGCAATAGATGGGTTGGTTTAGAAGAGGCGTGAAGGCTGTAGGGCACTTTTCAGATACCATATGGTAATTACTTTGCATCTGTAGTATCCGTTACAGTAGGTAAACATATTGGTGAACAGTTGATGCTGAACGATTGGCCTGCAACATTTTTGATGACTCATTGTTTCATCTCAACATTGAGTGATTTGGTCACATCTTTCGCGGTTTATCGTAAAGCCGTTCCTGTAAAGCAGGGTCGGCCACCCAAATGATTAAAACAACCCTTTTGTCCTTTCAACAAAAATCAATCCACAACGTTGTCCATTGTACTGTCTGTGCTAATGTTCTAGTATAGACTAAAAAAAATAATATAAACAAAAACTCCGACTTACTTTGCTCTGCTTTAGCTCAGCTGTAGCCGCTTTTCTCGCATCTCTCAAAGTCGAACAGTTTCTTGTAAAACGTCTCTAGACATTCAACTTTGTACGAGGCTGAAGTCGCTTCTCATTCGCCAGCTTCTTGTTCGAATTTTTTCCCGTTGCATCTTAAATAGTGCCTGAAATGCCAGAATGTACTGCTGCACCATTTAAGGTGGAACGGGACTATTAGAACACGAATCTGGTGAATGAGAAACTGACCTCAGCCTTGCAACCTTGTAGTGTTTGTGTTTATAATCAGTCCAGCTGGTTTTCCGATACGTTTAATCTGCAACGAGAAACAAAGTCCATTCATGTCCAGATTATCGATGTCCGTCCTAAATCTCTCTCTTTGCCGTTTCGTAGCTACTAGCTGGGTGAGACTGTCGTCTGTGTTGCTATGGTGACCAGCCGTCTGCGCTGATCTTCAGGGTTAAAGGATGAATCAGCAGTTCTACATTAACTCCAGCGTTTAAGACCATTTACTGTTAAACTGTGTTGAAGGATCAGCAGAGCTTTATTTTACTGTAGAGGAGGATTATTTTATTATTACATACTGATCTGATTCAGCTGTAGAGCCGCGACAGGGCAGTCAGAGAGCCGCATGTTGCCGACCCCTGCCCTAAAGGGTTAGTCTTAGCTGGACACACCTTGAACAGCAGATGTTTCTATGACAAATAGAGAACATCTGTGGTGGTTCACAGCACATCAGTATAACACTGAGTGATTGGTTTATTTGCATATTACAGTTTAATTAAAATTCGCTCATTGATATGCTTTTCTAAGCTTATTGTGGATATGGTCAGTAGTTACAGAACCCCGATCAACCGTCTTATGAACATGAATGCTAGGCCTGGATAATTGGGTGTAATTGAAGTGCTGTATATGACCTTGTATACAAGTCACTGAATTCATAGTTTAGATGGTATTTTAATAAATGGGCACTACTGATTTTTTTTTATTTTATTTTTTTGTGTATATGCCTTAATCTCATGATGCATGTTGTATATGACGAGTGAGAATTTTATCACACACCCCTGATTACAACGTAGCTCTGCCTCAGAGATTTAGCAGAAAATAATTACCTTCTTTCTTCTTAACAAGGTGATTATTTTCTCTTAACGCTCACAATGCCGCAGGGCTTTGGGCTGTGTGGTCTGACTTGGGCTTCATATAAGCCTGTACTGCTACTGGACTGTGGTCAGCTGCTGTGTAGCCAAAAAAAAATCTAAATTTAATCTCACGTTTTGTAGCTGAGGTCTTAACAAATGTAAACGTGAAGGTGAAATGGGCCGTTTAGTGACGACTGTTCCTCCTGCTGCTGTGAAGTTTGGCGTGTCAGGATTTTAGGTCGTCACAGATTAAAGAGCCCCTCTAACCCAGTGTGTGTTTCTGTCCACTCTGGATATTGAGGGGCTCAACACATTGTCCACGTTGCACTGGTAGGGTTAAGCCCTAATGGAGCTGCAGTCATATTTATTTAGGCTGGTGGCGACGAGCGGTTGAATCCACTGTGAATCTGCAGTGTGTGTAGTTTTACAGTCGGACAGTAATAATTGTGGAGTGATGTTAATCCAGTATGATTGCAGTACTGACTCTCTTCCAGTCCACCTCCTGTTAATGAGACAGCAAAAGCTGCTAATGGACAAAGTTGTGAGGCATGTTTTCAAACGTCTGAAAATTTGGTGAAATTAGTTTATCCCAAACTAACTGGGCAATCAAATCCCATGAATTATGCAACCTCCTTTGGGGGGAAGCAAATCCACCTACAGAGGAGATGGTGATGCTTCTGTTGAATGGCAATTTGCAGTTACAGATTAAAGGTAGGACTTGAATGTGCTCTGTGTTTTTGCAGGCTTTCTCCAGCTTGGCTGAAGCCGCGTACGAAGCCACAGATGCTGCCGAGGATCAGGAGGAGCCTAGCACTTACTGCCTGTCCTCATCTTTCGAGCTAATAGTCCAGAAACTTCTAGAAACCACTGACCGGTAAGCTGCCCAGGCCTTGGAATGTGCAATGATGTGCCAGTGCAGGATGGTTTTGAGGCTGTTGCTTTAGTGTCTTATGACTTAAGTGTTCCCTAAGATGTTTATCGGTACTTTTTCCAGATGAAATCCGTATCTATTTATTTAAGAACAGTAATCGTCTGTGGTCACTGTAAATTTTAAAATTTGATTGGTTAGATTTTGTGCTCATGTCACAAACGCCGCATAATTTGGAGCTCGTTTGACTTTAGTCAAGACAGTTCACTGATTAAAATCTGAAAGGGATGTCTTGTAACGTTCAGTGTGGTGAAGGCAGGAGGTTTACAGAAAGTCCTGCCATTAAGTGCAAAGAGCAAATTGTTGGTGTGTGTGTGTGTGTGTGTGTGTGTGTGTGTGAGAGAGAGAGAGAGAGCTATTCCTGTGTAACGTGTCTCCTGTGCTCCATCAGACCGGACGGACACCAGAACAACCTGCGCAGTGCAGCCTACGAGGCTCTGATGGAGATAGTGAAGAACAGTGCTAAAGACTGCTACCCTGCCGTGCAGAAAACAACACTGGTCATCATGGAGCGACTGCAGCAGGTTCTGCAGATGGAGGTCAGTTCCACTGGAAGGGCAAACAGAATGGCCTGGTTCATTTCTTTGAGCATTGGATGCTCTAAATCAAGCAGAAGTGAGCGGAATCATTATTGAGTGACGACTGTTCCTCCTGCTGCTGTGAGGTCTAGCTCGTCAGGATTTTAGGTCGTCACAGATTAAAGAGCCCCTCTAACCCAGTGTGTGAGGCAGTGGGGCTGTCGTCTGTACACTCTGGATACGACGGGGCTCGACACGTTATTTAAACTGTAGAGAGAGAATCGTTTAGGACTGTCGGCTGTTTATCAGTTTAGCTTTAACAGTCCATTTTTGCTTGTGTTGCCATTATTTATTTATTTATTTATTTATTTATTTATTTATTTATTTATTTATTTCCTCCTGTGTTTCGTTCTTCCAATGAAGAAAAAACTTTTCTGGTTTTATTTTTCATACACACACCCACACTCCTACCCCACCAAGCATTTTCTTCAGAACATAAGGGGAGTGGTCTGCAATTTCCATGGCTTATTTGGATTTCCTTTACAGATGAATGGGCCAATTAGCGATCTTTGAAATTCATCTTTTAATTAATTTATTTGAAAGGAAACCCAAAGTTCACCCTGTGTGGGATAAATGAACACATCAACTGCATGAGCACATTTCCAGAACTTTCCATTCGCCAGGCACAATATAAACATCACTTGCTCTTAAATGTCTTAACTGGCTTTTTCCTGAAGGTAATGATGAATATGGGTCATTTTTGAGCCTGCATGAATTTTTGTCGGGTTTTGGGGGTGGAGAGAGCATTAAGGCGCGTGTTGTGAATGTGGCCTTTATGTTCCAAAGTCTAAAATAATGACTGTTAATGAGCTTCTAAGGAAGCCCGGGTTCAAAACGGGTAGCTAGCGGAGTTGCTGATGCCGGTGCTGAGGAATTTAATGTTCTCCCCTGTTCCTGCAGTCTCACATCCAGAGCACGTCAGACCGGATCCAGTTCAATGACCTCCAGTCTCTGCTGTGCGCCACGCTGCAGGTCTGTTTCAGCAGTTTTCTGAACCTCTCCGTTCGGCCGTCTTTAAAAGTGAGCCATGTTGCTCCTCCACCCTCAGTGACTTTAATCTCTCCTCTGTCTCCTTGTCCTCCTTTTGTCCTAAAGAATGTACTGCGGAAGGTGCAGCACCAGGACGCGCTGCAGATTTCGGACGTGGTGATGGCCTCACTCCTGCGAATGTTCCAGAGCACGGCCGGTTCGGGCGGCGTTCAGGAGGACGCGCTCATGGCGGTCAGCACTCTAGTAGAAGGTCAGGAAGCCGTTTTAACACTGTTTGAAAAGACGGATGTATATACTTGTTTACATCAGCATGTGTGGCTTTTTATTTCAAGGAATCCTCAGCGTGCCTGTTTCTTTCCTTTTTTTTTTTTTTGTCTTCGGTTTCTTTTTTGTTTTATTTCTTGTCTGGTTTTTCTTTTTCTTTCTTTTTGTCTTTTTTTTTTTTTTTTTTTCTTGTCTTTCTTTGTCTTAACTTCTTTTTCTTTTCCTCTGTTCCCTCCTTCCTCTCTTTGCTACAATTGAGTCAAATGCCCAACCTCTATCAAAAACCTCTCATTTGTAGCTCCACCCCTCTGTAGTTAGACTGCAGTTTGTTAGCCATCCTCTAGACCAGGTTATTATTATTATTATTATTATTATTATTATTATTATTACTTCTTTTTAAAATGTATTTATTTTATTTAACCCTATGACCCCTTTTGTGTGGATAGTAAGTGGGCCACCAGTCAAATGTTGATCCAAATGTTGATGTCCCATATGGTGGTCTTGTGAATGGGTTAGAGGGCAGCTGATAAACTCTGTAGGACTAGATGCTCTGTGGTCTGTAACTAGGTGTTTCTGATATAATGGTCGGTGACTAACTACAAGGTAGGTGGACATAAAGTGGACGTTCACCCTATGTTCTTTTCCTCTGCAGTTTTGGGCAGTGATTTCTTGAAATACATGGATGCCTTCAAACCCTTCCTGGTTATTGGACTCAAGAACTATGCTGAGTATCAGGTAGATGGCTTTTTCTTACGTGCTCTTGTATTGAAAGATCTTGGAAATGATGCTTATTCTGAAAGAATTAAATGAGATTAGCGAGTGACTGACGACAGTTCCTCCTGCTGCTGTGAGGTCTAGCATGTCGGGTTTTTAGGTCGTCACAGATTGAAGAGCCTCTCTAACCCAGTCTGTGAGGCCGCAGGGCCGTTTCCATACATTCTGGATATGATGGGACTCGACACTTTATTGTAGGGATGCACTGAATCTTGGCCAAAATTCAAGGCCCTTACTGAAGTCGGGCCTTTCAGTAGGACCTTAGTTACAGAATTTACTCAATTATTACAGTGGCCTGCTAGAGCTTTCTGAACAAATCACCCCGGAAGTAGCCGGAATTGTTCAGATGCGTCACTTTTAGATGAGGAAGTTTTAATCACTGTCTTATAGTACCTTTTTGAGCTCTGGTTCTGAAAGTTACTCTGAATAGGCCTGAAAGATTATTTTTATATTGAAATTGCAATTTACAAGTGCAATTTTCAAATCACTGAACTGCGAGTTTTGTAAATTATAGCCCATGTTATCAAAACTGTCCAGGTTTAAGAGGGGAAATTTAACACAGTACCAGTTACATAATGCTTGTGAAGGCAGACCGTTCAGAGGCAACCAAATTTCCATGTTGACATCACAACCACAATTTAATGGCTTTTTGGCTTGCTAGATTGTTTCAAGCCTCAAGCCAGAAAAAGTGGATATTCTGTTGGTCTTGAATGAAAAAAAAAAAGGGTCTGAATCACAATTTAGAGAAAATATTTGCAGTTTATTGAAATAAGTCAGAATCACTGTTAGATATTTTGCCCAAATCGTTCAGACCCAAGCATAAATGTGTTGGATCCTGCTGATGTGGGTTCGTGTGGTTTGTTTTGTTTGTTTGTTTGTTTGTTTTGTTTGTTTGTTTGTTTTTTGCTTTAAATGGCAGACTTATTCCAAAAATGCTGTTTTTCATGATAACGGCAGAGCTCTGTAATTGTTAGATAGCTTTGGAAAACCATGTTATACATTTTATTTTACAACTTCTAGTATTTAATATTTTAGCAAGCTGTTTAAAAAGTCCTCTGGTTCCCTCAGTTCTTTCCCAACACAATGATTAGGCCCTTCTGAAACATCAGCATTATTACTTCAAAGCATAAAATGGCTAATTAAATGAAAACCTTTCTCTTTTTTTTGTGTTCAGTGGCCTATATTTCAGTGCATCTCTCCTTTATCACTAGTGGGATTCATTTGTTCAGAGTTGTGGGTTTGTTAGCTCTGTGCGTTTAGGCCTGCCAGCCTGAGACTCCTCTTGTGTATCTGCAGGTGTGTCTGGCTGCGGTGGGTTTGGTGTGTGACCTGTGTCGAGCCCTGATGGCCAACATTTTGCCTTACTGTGATGAAATCATGCAGCTGCTGCTGGAGAACCTGGGCGTAAGTGTCTTTATATAAACGGCTGGTCATCTCGTCAGTGAAGCTGTTGCTGCCCTCTGCACTGCTGTAAAATCTCTCTCTCTCTCTCTCTCTCTCTCTCTCTCTCTCTCTCTCTCTCTCTCTCTCTCTCTCTCTCTCTCTCTCTCTCTCTCTCTCTGTCTGTCTGTCTGTCTGTCTGTCTGTCTGTCTGTGTCTCTCTCTCTCTCTCTCTCTCTCTCTCTCTCTCTCTCTCTCTCTCTCTCTCTCTCTCTGTCTCTCTCTCTGTCTCTCTCTCTCTCTCTCTCTGTGTGTGTGTAGAACGAGAACGTGCATAGGTCTGTGAAGCCCCAGATCCTGTCTGTGTTCGGTGACATTGCCCTCGCCATCGGAGGAGAGTTTAAGAAATATTTGGAGGTCGTGTTGGACACACTGCAGCAGGCGTCTCAGGCACAAGTGGACAAGGTAACACATTTACAGCCCTTGTTTTAAGGGTTAATTTCAGGTTGTAAATCTTGGCCTTCGGTTTGATTATATAGTGGATCATGGATTTCACCAGTTTCATTCTATTAGATTTGCCATAGTGCGTTTAGTTGACAAAGAATCCATACTTTATTCTTTGTTTGGAAATCAGTACAGTAAATCTGCTCCTTCAGACTGCCTTTTTGCACTTTACTCCATCCTGAGTGAATTGCCACCCTGTTTAGTCCTCTGTGAAGATGTTGATTTGCTTTTGAATGCCTTCATGTCAAGACCAGGACCCAGTTTCCCTTGCCTGGATTAGGATTACTGGGGCCTCACCCTTGAGCCAGGCCTGGGGGAGGGGCTCCTCGGCGAGCGCCTGGTGGCTGGGCCTTTACCCATGGGTCCCGGCCAGGCTCAGCCCGAAAGAGCTACATGGGACCACTTTCCCCTGGACCCACCACCTGTGGGAGAGGAGCTTATGGGGGACTGGTGCAATCTGGATCAGGTGGTGGCCGAAGGCGGGGGCCTTGGCGTTCCAATCCCCGGCTACTGAAACTGGCTCTTGGAGCATGGAATGTGACTTCTCTGGCAGGGAAAGTGTATGAGGCTGAGAGATACCAACTAGATATAGTTGGGTTCACCTCAACACATGGCAGGGACTCTAGAACAGACTCTCAAGAGGGGTTGGACTTTAAGTCCATTCCTGCCCGATGCCTCTCACCCTGGACAACCCCAGAATGGAATACCCATAGCTCCCCGGCTCAGTGCCTGTACATCGGGGTTTTCTCTGGTGGACGAGAGGGTTATTTCCCTGCGTCTTCGGGTTGGGGAACGGGCTCTTACTGTTGTCTGTGCTTATGCACCGAATGGCAGTTCAGAGTACCCAGCCTTCTTGGAGACCCTGCAGGGGGTATTGGAAAGTGCTCCCAGTGGGGACTCAATTGTCTTGCTGGGTGACTTCAATACTCACATGGCCAATGACCTGGAAGGGCGTGATTGGGAGGAACAGCCTCCCTGATCTGAACTTGAGTGGTTTTTTGTTATTGGAGTTCTGTGCTCGCCACAGTCTGTCCATAACAAACACCATGTTCAAACACAAATGTGCTCATGGCATCAGGATGCCTTAGGCCGCAGTTCGTTGATTGACTTTTTGTAGTTGTGTAGTCGGATTTGCAACCATGTGTTTTGGACACCCAGGTGAAGAGAGGAGCGGAGCCATCAACCGATCACCACCTAGTGGTGAGCTGGGTCAGATGATGAGTGAAAATACTGGACAGACCTGGCAGACCCAAACGAGTTGTGAGGGTTTGTTGGGAACGTCTGGCAGAGGAACCTACCAGAAAGATCAACTCCCACATCCGACAAAGCTTCGACCGCATACTGAGGGAGGCCGGTGACATTGAGTCCGAGTGGGCCTCAATCCCACCAACGATCCTTCCCCAGAGTAGACAGAGCTTGGAGATCCGAGCGAGGGTCTGTCCATCATTTGGGCTGAGGTAGCCACAGTGGTTGGAAAACTCCTTGGTGGCAGAGCACCGGGGGTGGAAGGGATCCGCCCGGAATTCCTGAGGGCTCTGGATGTTGTGGGGTTGTCTTGGCTGACATGCCTCTGCAACATCGCATGGACATCTGGGGCGGTCCCCCTGGAATGGCCGAACGGGGTGGTGGTCCCTCTTTTTAAGAAAGGGGACCGGAGGGTGTGTTTGAACTATTGGGGTATCACACTTCTCAGGCTACCTGGTAAGGTCTATGCAGGGATACTGGAGAAGTCAGACTGATAGTTGAATCTCAGCTAAAAGAGGAACAATGGGGGTTTCACCCAGGTCGTGGAACACTGGACCAGCTTTTTATCCTCACCAGGGTCCTGGAGGATGTGTGGGAGTTCACCCAACCAGTCTACATGTGTTTTGTGGATTTGGAGAAGGCGTTCGACCGCATCCCTCAGGGGGATCCTGTGGGGAGTGCTCCAGGAGTATGGGGTGAGGGGCACGTTGTTACGGGCCATTCAGTCCCTGTACAAACGGAGCAGGAGCTTGGATCTTATAGCCGGCAGTAAGTCGGTTTGGTTTCCAGTCAGGGTAGGATTCCGCCAGGGCTGTCCGTTGTCACCGATTCTGTTCATTACTTTTATGGACAGAATTTCTCAGAACAGCCAAGTGGCGGAGGGTGTCCAGTATGGTGGCCTCAGGATTTCACGTCTGCTTTTTGCAGATGTGGTCCTGTTGGCGTCATCAGGCCGGGACCTCCAGCTCTCTGGACCAGTTTGCAGCCGAGTGTGAAGCGGCTGGGATGAAAATCAGCACCTCTAAATCTGAGACCATGGTCCTCAGTCGGAAAAGGGTTGAATGCTCTCTCCAGGTCGGGAGTGACTTCTTGCCCCAAGTGGAGGAGTTTAAATATCTTGGGATTTTGTTCACAAGTGAAGGAAGGATGGAGCGAGAGGTTGACGGGCGGATTGGTGCGGCGTCTGCAGTAATGCGGGCCCTATACCAGTCCGTCATGGTGAAGAGAGAGCTGAGCCAGAAGGCGAAGCTGCCAATTTACTGGTCATTCGACCACCTATGGTCATGAGCTTTGGGTAGTGACCGAAAGAACGAGATTGCGGATACAAACGGCCGAAATGAGCTTTCTCCGCAGTCGCCGGGCTCTCCCTCAGAGATAGGGTGAGAAGATCGGCGATTTGGGAGAGGCTCGGAATAGAGCCGCTGCTCCTCCACGTTGAGAGTAGCCAGTTGAGGTGGTTGGTGCATCTGGTAAGGATGGCCTCTGGACAGGAAGACCCAGGACACGTGGGAGGGATTATACCTCTCGACTGTCTTGAACGCCTCTGTATCAATCCAGAAGAGTTGGAGGAGGTGGTGGGGGAGAGGGAGGCCTGGGCCTCTTTGCTTAGGCTACTGCCCCCGCGACCCGGACTCGGATAAGCGATTGAGGATGGATGGATGCTTTCATGTCTATATCTTTGAAAACATTAGAATGGACCACCCTGCCAGTTACTATAGGCTGATTTGTGTGACTAATATTTTTGTAGCTGCTCTCTGATTGATCAGTGTTGCTTGCCTGTGCATTTTAAGGGAAAATGGATCCATGTTGTTTTCAGAAAATTCCCCATGTAATGTTTTTTGATGAAGTTTTATCTCTCATTGCAGACAGACTATGATATGGTTGACTATTTGAATGAGCTGAGGGAAGGCTGTCTGGAGGCTTACACAGGAATCATCCAGGGCCTAAAGGGAGACCAGGAGAATGTGCACCGTGAGTTCACCTTCAGATATACATCAGCATGGTTGAACACCCTGATTGACCTTTGGTACACACACACAGGCAGCCACTGACATCGCAGAAAAAATGTTTTAAAGCATACACAATATTCAGCCATCCATATGGAAACTAAGCTGCAAAATTAATGATTTGAGTTCATTTTTTTTGTGATGTCTTCATATTTAAATATCCACCCATTCAGCCTGCAGCTGTTTAGCTCCACCCACTCATGCTGAATTTACAGGGTAGTCAACTAGAACAGAGCTCCTTTACTTACAGCAGGGTTTATATACCTCCAGTTTTACAATCCTGCTTTATTTCCCTCCTATTAGCTGATGTGATGTTGGTGCAGCCCCGTGTGGAGTTCATCCTGTCCTTCATTCACCATATCGCTGAGGATGAGGATCACTCTGACGGAGTCGTGGCTAACGCTGTCGGCCTCATTGGGTAAAGCATCGCCCCAGCCCTGCTGCCTTTTTAGTTTCTTTAGTTTACCTCTGAGATGTAACCAATAGGGTTTGTTTTGTAGACGTGGGTTAAACCTCTTGGATTGACCTGCAACATCCATGGCATTTCAGTTTAAAATCCATATTTAGCCTAGGGTCAGGCTTAATCTGGGTCTGGAAAACCTTTTATTATATCATTTATTAACCTTCTGAACTCTTAAGAACTACACTTTAATTTTCAAACATGTTAATTTTAATAACTACATAACTTGCACATTTGTGTATAGTAGTTAGTCACGTAGTTGTTGCTGATTAATTCATAGTAAGTGCAAAACTACACAGCAGTTCATGGTTTAGGTGTTTATCATTTGGTTGGTTCTGTAGTTCCTTTCATGTCAGGGCTGCAGTTTACTTGCTTTTATCTTCACGTACACATGCACGCTTCAGCTAGCAAGACAACACTAGCCACATTTACCTGCAGGCTAATAATCCGACTAATAGCTCAATCAGAATAGAACACGTCCATGTAAATACCTCGGTCAGAATAGTCCAGTTGAGGCCATTCAGATTAGTTTCTATCCGATTGATCGAGGTGGGTAATCCTGTAAATAATCCGTTAAATAGAATAATATCCGTGTAAACGCCTGTGTCCGATTACATTCCCTATCGGAAAGTTTAAGTCCGTTCTGCATGTGCGTCGCGTCACAGTGAGAGTTTATACCGTTCAACACGGCGGAGCAGAAACTGGTCTGCAGAGGAGACGAAGTTCATGCTCTGATCTTTAAAAGACGGCGGTGGGACGGACGTCCAGCTTATGTGTCTCAGAACACGACGTCTTCCTCTCGGCCTTCTTTAATAAGGACACGTGAAGGACGTTTTCCTGAGTCTGACATCATTTTAAAGCAGTTAAAAACACAATCACTGCTCACTGCTGCTCATCTCACTCTGACTGGACTCGCGTGATGCCGGTTGTCATGGTGACTTTAGATCGGATTACTTGTAGTGAGCATGTAAACGATGTTCGGTCAGATTGGTGAGTAGAGTGAGAATAAACGCCTCAGTCTTAACCTGTAATCTGAATGAATTCAATCATATTGGCAAAAATCTTTGCATGTGAACTCTTAACATACTCAAGTTTCTACTTGTAAACAGTCACTGATTTCGCTCCAACTGTTCTGGTAAGCGTGTTTATTGCTGAGGATTGGCAAGAAATGTCAAAACTAAGTAGTTGCAGACAAGCTCCATCAGCCTCTCTTCAAAAGGTTTATAGTTTAGTGTGCTACTGACGTCACTGATCATATTGCGGGATACTACCCCTACTGTTTATACTGGCATTGCTTCTTGTGGATGTGTTGGGTTAACTTTGTGCAACATGCACTACCATCACTTTGAACTAACACAAGATACGTGCTTATGCGTAGGTAAAAGCAAGTATACTACTGCCCTTAGGTTGAAATGGATGTTTTCAGGCACTTAAGTGTATTCATCTAGTATAATCATTATACCAAATCTTAGTTTAAGAATTTAAATGTTAATATACATTTTAATTTAATTGTAAAAGTTTAACTGTACTTATGAGTCTAGCTCTTTCACTCTATTCTCATGACTTGAGTGTGGCTCAGTAAATGATGAGGTTGCCAAGTCTCCTTATTTCTTCTGTTTTTAGTGACCTGTGCACGACCTTTGGTAAAGACGTGATGAAGATGGTGGAGATTCGGCCCCAGATTAATGATCTGCTGACCGAGGGCCGGAGGTCCAAAACCAGCAAGACCAAGACTCTCGCCACATGGGCCACGAAGGAGCTCCGCAAGCTCAAGAGTCAGGCCTGGTGGGTGGACTGATCATTGCATACATCAAACACCGCATGCAGTCGGGCTCAGACGATGTGGTAGTAATACAGGCAGTAGCTAGGGGGCGCAATCAGGCAGTGGTATATTGCTCACGATATCACAAGCCGAAGTCTGTTTTCTTCGGTTGGAATCCAGATGTTGCGCCTTTCCATGTGTAATTGTGTGGTTTCTCTCAACGGTCCTCCTCCTCTGTTTCAGATCTGTCGCTGATTGGGGGGAACCTTCCAGAACCCTTGAAGAGAAGCGGCCCAGTGGAGTTAGTTGTGTGTTTTGCACGCGCGTGTGGGAGCAGAAGAGCAGTATGCGCTGAGCTGAGTGTCTGAGAGTGAGCGAGAGTGAGAGAGAGAGAGAGAGAGAGAATGAACAAATGACATCACACCACCTTCTGAGTACAATTCCAGCAGTCAGTCGCCGGCAGACGAAACAGCGCCCCCTGTCCCTTCCTCCTGAAAAATACAATGAAACAAAACCCTTTCCCTTCTCATCCTGATCCCCTTCTGCCCTTCCTCCTTCACCTGTGGACTGACCGACACCAACAAGGACACCACGACCTGGATTCATTTTCTCGCTGTAGCTGGCTAGACCCTACGTAGGCACTTATTAAACGACATAGTCAAACTGGACCTTGACGAGCGTGAAGAGGAGGGGTTAACCGCCGAAACGTGTGCTCTCTTGGTCATTCTGGCGACGAAAGGACTACTTCACTCATTCAGTGGATACGCGTGAACCCCCTTCCTTTTCTTTTTCTGTTTGGGTTTTTACTTCATAAGCACTATGGCTTCCGACGTGGAGGTGGTACCTGTTCACGTGTTCGACAGCGAGGGAAGGGGAATGGAGTCATACAATAAACTGCCATTGCGCGACAGGAAAAACGAAAACGATCGCTGCTGGAGTTGACGATGGCCAAGGCCGGAGCTGACCGGCCTGCCCGAGAGTGTGTGTCTGTGTGAGTGAGGGGAGGGGGTCCGCTGTCTCTACTTCACCCCCACCTCTTCTGTTCTTTCAGCTAATGAGAAATAATAAACGATACGTAGCTTTTGACGCAAATTCAGTGAGTATATACTTCTGAAGCCTATGTAAGGGAGAGCCGAGGGTGTGGATGATTGGCAGCAGCACTTCACCGAATCAAAAAGCTGCTCTTCCCTTATTTTCTGCAAGTCAATCACTGATGAGTGTTCATTTTCTTTTCCTTTTTTTTTTTTTTTTTTTTTTTTTCTTCCCTCCTTTTCCTTTGCTTTTCTTTTTCCCGGCCTCCTGGTCATCAGTGTGGGGCTCTAAGGTCACGCAGATCCTTTTCATTAGCCTTTGCGAGGGGCATCTCTGAGGCAAAAGACTGGTTCTTACTGTTTTAGCACTATTGGGAATGCACAAGGGATCATTCGTCTTAGGCTGAAGGTGAAAGCACTTCGATTCAACTCAACACACTGAGGTCTCGTTCATTTATATATATATATAATTTTTTTTTATTATTGCAGGAAAAAAAGTGCCAAATTAATTCAGAACAGGCTGGTAGATTAAATTTGTGCATTGATGCAATGTAGAATAAATGACGATGCATTCGCCTTTTAAAAAAATGAATAAAATGCAAAAAAACGAGCCTGTAATTGACCTGTCGATTAGAATGTGCTTGGGTTTTTCTGCCCCGTTTAAGCTCTTTTGCTGCACTTGGTTGGGAAAGGGAGACTTCCAAGCTTGTTTAAAAAAAAAAATAAAAAAAAGAGAAAGAATCAGATGTTTGTATAAGGTTATATTTTTCCATTGCTCTTGAAAGAACCCAAAATAAAATGATATCAAACATTCCCCTATCGGTTGTGGTACTTCGGGTCAATTTGTTTTTTGTTTTTTTTTTCTTTGTTTTTGTTTTTGTTAACAATATGAGCCCTGGTTTCCACAGCAACCAGTCATGAACAAAGACCCGTAATCAATTCCTTGAAGCAGGACTTTTTTCTTCTCCTATTCTTGTACTTCTTATCCCACTGTCCCTCTTGAATTTCGCAGAGAAAGTGCCCCCTTCCGAGGACGTTGTAAACCGTCAGGATGATTTTACCTGCTTTCATAGTGTTAGGATAATTAACTGTGTGGGGAAGGAAAGAGGAGCATTCCAGCTTGGTCAGGTCACTTTTGCAATGTTCACATTGCACAGGTTGTGAACACTCAAGCCGTCTTGTGCTTGTAAAGGTCCTTATAAAAGCTAATAAATGAGTAAAGTCATTCAAAACTGTCGTGTCCCATTTTTAATGCAGGCTGGAACTGTAAATGCACTAGTTTTGCTTACTTACCATGTAATATACACTACAAAGTACTATATCTGCACACTCACTGGCCGCTTTATTAGAAACACCCCCCTGTGCTTCCACTCACTGGCCGCTTTATTAGAAACACCCCCCTGTGCTTCCACTCACTGGCCGCTTTATTAGAAACACCCGCCTGTGCTTCCACTCACTGGCCGCTTTATTAGAAACGCCCGCCTGTGCTTCCACTCACTGGCCGCTTTATTAGAAACGCCCGCCTGTGCTTCCACTCACTGGCCGCTTTATTAGAAACACCTGCCTGTGCTTCCACTCACTGGCCACTTTATTAGAAACACCTACCTTGCAGTTCCACTAACTGGCCACTTTATTAGAAACACCTGCCTGTGCTTCCACTCACTGGCCACTTTATTAGAAACACCTGCCTGTGCTTCCACTCACTGGCCACTTTATTAGAAACACCTACCTTGCAGTTCCACTAACTGGCCACTTTATAGAAACACCTGCCTGTGCTTCCACTCACTGGCCACTTTATTAGAAACACCTGCCTGTGCTTCCACTCACTGGCCACTTTATTAGAAACACCTACCTTGCAGTTCCACTAACTGGCCACTTTATTAGAAACGCCCGCCTGTGCTTCCACTCACTGGCCGCTTTATTAGAAACACCTGCCTGTGCTTCCACTCACTGGCCACTTTATTAGAAACACCTACCTTGCAGTTCCACTAACTGGCCACTTTATTAGAAACACCTGCCTGTGCTTCCACTCACTGGCCACTTTATTAGAAACACCTACCTTGCAGTTCCACTAACTGGCCACTTTATTAGAAACGCCCGCCTGTGCTTCCACTCACTGGCCGCTTTATTAGAAACACCTGCCTGTGCTTCCACTCACTGGCCGCTTTATTAGAAACACCTGCCTGTGCCTCCACTCACTGGCCGCTTTATTAGAAACACCTACCTTGCAGTTCCACTAACTGGCCACTTTATTAGAAACACCTACACTCTTTACACTCACTGGCCACTTTATTACAAACACCTATTTCTGCTCACTGGTCACTTTATTAGGAACACTTGTGTTTCCACTGAAACTGGAGATTTTATTAGGAACACCCACCTTGTGCTTCTATGTAGGTGTTCAGTTACTGTAGTCCAGAGATCACCGGCCTTCCTCCTGGAGATCTGCCTTCGTGCAGTCTTCAGCTCCAACCCTATTTGATCCCTCCTGACCCATCTGGTCATTAATTAGCGGAAGCAGGTGTGTTACAGGTGGGTTTGAGCTGAAACCTGCAGGAAGGAAGATCTCCAGGAGGAAGGCCGGTGATCACTGCTGTAGTCCATCTTGCTGCATAGTCCCCGTCTAAGCCATTCATCACTGGTCAGTTTCTGACCACTGGGCTGCACTGTTGTCCAGATAGTATTTTGGTGGTGGTTCATTCTCAGCACAGCGGTGACACTGATGGGGTGATGTGTGTGCAGTGCTGGTACGAGTGTATCAGACACAGGAGTTTTTACACACCTCAGTGTCATTGTTAGGTTGAGAGTGACCGCAGAGGAAGAACTCAAACTACACCAGCAGATGAGCTGCAGTCTCGAACTGAATACCAGCGAGGTGGAGCTGCAGGGGAGGGGTTTCTGATAAAGTGGCCGGGGTGATGACATACTGAGCGAATGCTGTTACAGTGTTTGGTGCTGAATTGCACCAGACTGACCCAGAAACCGAGACTCTGTTAAGCCAGGATTTCGCCCGATGACGCCGTTGGGGCTGTGTAAAGCTGTGAGGTTAAAAAAAAAGTCGATTAGAGCTGAAATTCTGATCTTCACCTAAAAAGGAAAAGTGGAGTTTTGCTCACAGCAGCAACTGAACACATGCAGCTGAAAGCTGTTATATAATGTAATCCATAGACCCAGACAGGAGAGTCGAGATCCTCAGCTCAGCTCCGTGTAGTACTGATTTGGGAAATTTTTCTCTGGAAGTCAAAGTTTATTTATGTAGCGCTTTTTACAGCAGGTGTTGTCACAAAGAAAAAGTCTTTACAGAAAAATCCGGGTCTGAGCCCAAATGAGCGTCGCCAGTGGCGATAGTGGCAATGAAAACTACCAAGACTCACAAGGGGAACCCGTTATAAAGGGGTATAAAGTATAAAGTATAATAGTACAAAGCGGGTAAAACAGGTGGGGCAGCGGTTAATTAGATCTAGTTTATGCAGCAGCAGCCGGAGGTTCAGCTTATGAGGGCGATGATTGCACAGCATTGTACAGCAAGAAGCTCAATTGGTGGTCAAGCCGGTTCAGAAGGTTGGCGAGCAGTGGCGCCCGGTCAAGGCAGAAAAGGCAGCAGCATCAGATGCACAGGATGGGCAGCTGTTCAACTCTGCAAAGAGAGGAAAACACACAGAGTCGGTTCTGTAATGAGTGACTGACCACAGATTTCAGGGTTAAGAGATGTCGACGCCCCTCCACTGCACCGTCAACAAACCTGAGTGAGTGAATGAGGCAGCAGGGCGATGCAACCAACGCTCCCAGTTTACCATAATCCTCTATGTCCGTGAACCCTCAGATCTGCACCTTTTGTCTAACAGGAAACACTAATTACCAAAGGCTCCACTAAACAAGTGGGTTTTGGCCTAGACTTCTAGGTACCAGTAGTGAGCAGCACCTTGTGATCTAAGTAGGCGAGATGGTTCATAGTATGAGAGAAGGTCACTCAGGTACTGAGGGACGAGTCCGTTTAGAGCTTTATAGGTCAATAATAGAATTTTATAATCAATCAAATAATTTACCTGGTAACCAGAATGAAACTGAAAAAGGTGCTCATATTTTTATCTTTTCTTTTTTAGCTAGGTTCAGTCTTTCCAATATGGATAGCAGGTCTTTTAGTGTTGCTGCTCCCAACCTCTGGAACTTCATCAGGTCGCTCTTCTACCTTTCTCTCCATCTTCAGATAAAAACCTGCTTTTTTCTGCATGTTCTTATTCCCTCTGATACTGTGAAGTGACCTTGGGTTTGTGAAAGGTGCTGTCTAAAGGTCTAACGTATTATTATTAACGCTTTATCGCCCAACGTTGCCTCAGGGCAACATTACACATATTTAAAGACAACAATAGGACTAACAGTAAAGGAAAGAGTTTGAGTGAGTCAATAAAAGACAGGTACTTGGTCATACTACCTCTTAGCGGGCACTTTTAAACCTCTTATTTTACATTCTCTATCATTTTTGTCTTGAGAATTTGCATAAATATGTTTGTTGCTTAGAGGCAACATTGTGCGATGGAGGAAATAGTTTAGCCAGTCACAGACCAGATCTCACCACTTCTGCCTCTATATCATTTCTCATTTCTCTGTATCACATCACATCAATGCAACTTACTCTACAAGGACCCCTGCACGAATGTTTTACGTTTTTCATTTAATAATCAAGTCTGAAAAAATCAATCAAGGCCCACTTTATGCAAGAAAAGTGAATAAATTTCATTACTCTCAATGTGTCCAGTAGAGGGTTAACATTATTGCTGTTATTCAATATGAGGATTTACAGAACAATAGAACATGCAGCAATTTAGTAGCCTTAGCTGTCAGGTCAACAATAAATAAACTAATGATAATAATAATAATAATCAAAATCAATAAACAAAATAAGAAATGGCTGTAACTAAAAAATGTTAAGAAGTGTGTTTCCCCAATACAACAGCTGTGCTGCTGACAGAGGAACCGTTTATCTGTAGTTATTGAGATGGAACTGAATACGTATTGTAAATATTTATTCAAGTTACTGTAATTAAGTATCTGCATTCAGTCCAAGTTACTTTCTGTAAAGACAGTATTCAGAAAACAGCTACACGATACATTTATACTCTCTTAAAAAAGGTTCTGCAAGGGTTCTGCAAGAGAAAATGTCTCTATGTAGAACCATGAACACTCAGAGAACCATATGTTTGATTAATTGGTTCTCTGCACAGTGAAACTGTTCTTCAGATTGACAGAATGTGTTCTGTATAGCACCAAACTGGGTTCTTTTAATGTTACAATGACAAGCTTGTTTTCAATATCTCAACTTATTTTACATGTGATCCCAAGATAACAGGTGTTTTCTCAATGTCAAAGCGTATTTTTCTTGCAATCTCAAGATAACAAACGTTATTTTCTCAATGTCACAACTTATTTTTCTTGTGATCTCAAGATAACAGCCCAGAAAATGACCTCATGGTCTCTTTGGGCTTCTGTGGAAGTGTGAGATCCTGGATGTGTTTGCCTCGGATGTGATTCCTGCTGTCGCAGGATCAAAACTATGAAACCTACTTTATTCACAGCTGTACAGAGGAGCTTTTCTGACGGGGAACAAAACCTGCTGTTCTCCACTGCAGCGCTGCTCAATCCAAGCAAATTGAGCTCAGTCTGAAAACACTGGTATGCATCAATCTGCTGTGCACCCGTCCCCTTTCCTGCCGGCTCTCGCAGTTTCACTCTGTAGTTCTACAGTTACAGACTGTAGTCCATCTGTTTCTCTGATACTCTGTTACCCTGTTCTTCAGTGGTCAGGACCCCCATGGATCCTCACAGAGCAGGTACTATTTGGGTGGTGGATCATTCTCAGCACTGCAGTAACACTGACATGGTGGTGGCGTCTTAGTGTGTGTTGTGCTGGTACAAGTGGATCAGACACAGCAGTGCTGCTGGAGTTTTTAAACACTGTGTCCACTCACTGTCCACTCTATTAGACACTCCTACCTTGTCGGTCCACCTTATAGATGTAAAGTCAGAGACAATAGCTCATCAGCCAGTGTCTGTACAGTAGAGCAGCAGGCCTCCAAATAAAAACAAACAAACACTTCTTACATCTTCATCTTCATCTTCACTTCACTCTGGAGCCCCCCGACCCCCGACCGAAACACACTACACACAACATTAGAACTGGAATCATCCCAGTTTATAATGATATAAAGGACATTTTTATTGATTTCATCTTCTTTATTTAACCTTTATTTAACTAAAAAGTCTCTTGAGCCTTTTCTTTTTCGAGGGAGACCTGGGGGCGCATTCTCAAAAGCTTTATATTAATAATAATAATAATAATTATAATAATAATAATATTTTTATTTATATAGCACTTTTTTCATGCCAGTGGCAGCTCAAACTGCTTTATGGACAGGTGATAAAACATATTTACACAAGAAATCATTAGCATTTATTAAGAAGAAATCTTCAGCTCCTCGGGACCACTGGTGGTTCCAAACCAAAGTTTGTTTTTCTACTGAAAGTCGACCCATTTTTCCCCAAATCTGGGTTATAAAATATAAACAGACGGTGTCTCTCACCAGATACACTCTGTGTTTGCTGCAATTGTTACTTCTGTTATTAAGTTTAATGCACTCAGAGGAGCAAAACAGGAAAAACATCAAAACAAGAGTTTAAAAAATGAGCAAAAGATTCCGAGCTGAAGGAGGAAGAACCGCCCAACAGGAAAAGAGCCTCCTAGGAAGACATGATGACTGTGGGGAGACGGACGAGGAGCAGCGTCGGGGATACATTTGTATGCTGACCTCATCAACGAGGGCGAGTCTGTCGTAAGGCTAGGAAAACATTTAAGAGCATAATGTTTTCAAGAATAACTTTGAGTTATTTATGAGAAAATAATTAAGAAAATAAGAGAATTCTTATGAAGTTCTTTAAAGAATAAAATTTTTACTTACTTTTTTCTTAAGAATGAAATGAAGAAAAAACACATTGAAGAAAACACTGTTGTGAATCCTCGGAGCTGTATTACTAATATCTAATATCTTAGCTGCTTTGTTGTCATGGTAACAAGACTGAAGTTAAGAGAAAATGGTTTTACAGAAGCTAAGTTGCCAAAATATCCTAAATATAGTTAAACTGTCTTCACTTCTGTTTAACCGTCTGTTTCTATAGTTTTATGCAGTGATGGGCAGCTCAGTTCACTATAACCAGCATAATGAGCTCCATTTATTTCTACAGTAAAACGTGGCTTTCACTGGGAGATGTTTTTCTTTTCTAACTCTGCGTTTTAAAAATCTCAGACGCTGCCGACTCGAACTCCCCCGCCCCTCTGATCACCTTCCTGTGTTAATGTTGATTTTGTCTGTTTATTAGGAGGTGTAACGTTAACATGCTCGGCTACAGTGTTTGGGAAATGGAGACTGAAACTGTGGTGATGCTCTGATAAACAGCAAGGGGTGCTGACACATTATTAACTTTAGCTTTAGTTTTATTTCACCGTTCTTTTTACCTCGGTAACGGTAGCTAATATAAGCTGTCTGGCTAACTAGCTTGATTATGTGTTTTCATTTCAGCTGTGTGTGTACGGTCGGTTGCTAGGAAGTCAACAGTTGATTGTCGACTTAAATCGAGCAAGATAAGATTTCCTAACCTAAGATAAGAAAAGATGCTGTAGGATAAGATCGGATTCTTAAATTAAGATCAGATTTGCTTCTGTAATTCGAATGTGTGTAAAATCTTATTTTGACCCGTTGGATCTGAATTTAAGACAAACGGATAAGAATTGTCTGTAATGCGGACGCTGGTCCCAGCCAAGACACTGCACCATTACCAGTTACAGGAACTGCCTCTGTGTCTCTGTCCTGATTGTTTGTGGCTCATTGTTTCTGCTGCCGTTGTGGTCGTTTTTGCCGTGTGTTGTCAGCTCTTCTTTTTTGGGTTGTTGCCTAAGTGAGTTTGTTGGTTTCCTGTTGTTATTTTGTCCTTCTTCTGTATTTCTCCTTCTTCAGGTGGCTCCTGCTGCTTGCCAGGCCACCACAGTGAATAAGGATATGTTCTCAATGACTTGCCTGGTTGAGTTAAAGATTAATAAATAAATAAAAATGAATTTTGCTCTCAAAATAAAAATTTTATTTACTGTTTTTCACTGAACATGTGAAGCAATGTGAAAACCGTACAGGGTGATTCAAAAAGGTTCAAGCAATTTCAAAGCGCCATATTTTAACAACCGTGAGGCGCTGAGGAACCACACTCCAACTGTAAGAGGGGGTCAGAGAGTTTCTGACTGGCTCCTTCAGTCTGAGAGGAGCTGAGACCCCTGAGCAGAACGTTCTGCGTTCTCCATGTCAATAAGAGTGAATCCGTCAGAACTGAGCAGCGGGATTTTCATCAGCAGTGAAGCTCCAGCAGCTCAGAGCGTTCGGCGCTGGTTCCACAGCACTGGATGATCTCCGAAATCCCACTGAAAGAGCTGTGAGAGCAGCGACGCCCGACACGCTCAGTCCAGTCTGGGATGAGTTTGACTGTGGTGTTGATGTCGTCCGTACAGCTGGAGGAGGTTCAGACTGAGACCTTGTACAGTTACATAATAAACTTCATGCTCATTTACACCGTTTACAGCTCACTGCACTGATCTGTGATGATTTACAAGAGAAATCAATCATTTTGAAATCAGATCTTTTTGAGTCATCCTGTATAACAGAGGTTTTATTTTGCATTTTGGCACATATTCCTTACATCACTATGGAAAAATAATGACAGTGTACAGTGCAGTTCACATTTTTCCACTACAGTGATTCAATTTGGCACAAATTCCTCTCCACAGATTTTCACCATAAAGCCTAATCGATGTTTTATTGATGATCAACTGGCTCACAACTGGGGGAACCAGAAGGGCAGGCAAGTCTCACACAACCCTGTAAACATAATAAATGCAACTCAGTTATTTTAGTTTACCCATTTATTAAAATCACTGATGCAAATCTGCTAACATTACTGTTCCTTGTCTAATCCTGAGTTACTGAGATCAGTCTAGTCCAGACCAGTCTAGTCTGGGTCAGTCTAGTCTGGATCAGCCAGTCTGGATCAGTCTAGTCCAGACCAGTCTAGTCTGGGTCAGTCTAGTCTGGATCAGCCAGTCCGGATCAGTCTAGTCCAGATCAGTCAGGCTGGATCACTCTAGTCCAGACCAGTCTAGTCCAGATCAGTCAGTCTGGATCAGTCTAGTCCAGACCAGTCTAGTCCGGATCAGTCAGTCTGGATCAGTCTAGTCCGGATCAGTCTATTCCAGATCAGTCAGTCTGGATGAGTCTGCCCAGACCAGTCAGTCTGTATCAGCCGGTCTGGGTCGGTCAGTCTGGATCAGTCTATTCCAGGTCAGTCAGTCTGGATCAGTCTAGTCCGGATCAGTCTAGTCCAGATCAGTCAGTCTGGATCAGTCTATTCCAGATCAGTTAGTCTGGATGAGTCTGTCCAGACCAGTCAGTCTGTATCAGTCGGTCTGGATCGGTCAGTCTGGATCAGTCTATTCCAGGCCAGTCAGTCTGGATCAGTCTAGTCTGGATCAGTCAGTCTGGATCAGTCAGTCTGGATCAGTCTATCAACTTATGAATATAATTATTTTTGTCAATGTTATTTAGTATGAGAGCGCACCTTCACACTAAATACTGGATGTGAAATACAGCTCGGTGGACACTCTTTACACTGACAGGACTGTTTGGGTTAATCTGTGTGGATCACTGACCATTAGAAAGTACCGCTAACTGTAACTCAGATATGATGTTATTTAAGCTTCAACCTGAGAAGCAGCTTAATTTTTTGAAGTCAACTAATTTTAGTTTTCAGTGTAGGGTGGTCCTGGCCCCCTCCGGCCACCCCTTGGTACTCCTATGAGGGGTGTTCTAGGAACTGCAGAGCTGATTATGACCCTGAGGCTGTGAGAGTGTCCAGACTGTGGATCGTTGTTATTTCACACCAGTCTTTCAGGGTAGTGACCACACTGAAACCTGATGGTCCCTAAGAAGGGGAACAAACTTCATGCTGCCTTCAAGTCGTGTCTGAACTCAGATCCATTAAGCTTCATGATCCAATGTGAAAAATTAGAAACAAGGGCTTACAGCGCCCCCCTGTGCTCAGAGACTAATAAATATATCAAAACACATTTTTATATGTGTATATTTAGTTATATATACACTACTCACAAAAAGTCAGGGATATCTGGCTTTCGGGTGAAATTTCAGGATGAACCTAAAATGCACTCTAACCTTTACAGGTGAACTTCTCCAAACTTCTGAATGTGCATGTCCAGCTGTTCAGTGTTTCAGTACCTTTTGCACAACTTGCTGTTCTCTAACAAGGAGCTTCATGGCAAGGTGGTGGTGTTACAGTTACAGTGTGGGCAGGCATGTCTGCTACTGAGAGCTGATTGGTTAGTGTTACTGCTACTGAGAGCTGATTGGTTAGCGTTACTGCTACTGAGAGCTGATTGGTTAGTGTTACTGCTACTGAGAGCTGATTGGTTAGTGTTACTGCTACTGAGAGCTGATTGGTTAGAGTTACTGCTACTGAGAGCTGATTGGTTAGTGTTACTGATACTGAGAGCTGATTGGTTAGTGTTACTGCTACTGAGAGCTGATTGGTTAGAGTTACTGCTACTGAGAGC
Source organism: Pygocentrus nattereri (assembly GCF_015220715.1). Lineage (NCBI taxonomy): Eukaryota > Metazoa > Chordata > Actinopteri > Characiformes > Serrasalmidae > Pygocentrus > Pygocentrus nattereri. Next base: position 25,669,857 of record NC_051237.1, on the reverse strand, counting down.
TGATTGGTTAGCGTTACTGCTACTGAGAGCTGATTGGTTAGTGTTACTGCTACTGAGAGCTGATTGGTTAGTGTTACTGCTACTGAGAGCTGATTGGTTAGCGTTACTGCTACTGATAGCTGATTGGTTAGGGTTACTGCTACTGAGAGCTGATTGGTTAGCGTTACTGTTACTGAGAGCTGATTGGTTAGCGTTACTGCTACTGAGGGCTGATTGGTTAGCGTTACTGCTACTGAGAGCAGATTGGTTAGAGTTACTGCTACTGAGAGCAGATTGGTTAGTGTTACTGCTACTGAGAGCAGATTGGTTAGAGTTACTGCTACTGAGAGCTGATTGGTTAGTGTTACTGCTACTGAGAGCAGATTGGTTAGCGTTACTGCTACTGAGAGCTGATTGGTTAGTGTTACTGCTACTGAGAGCTGATTGGTTAGTGTTACTGCTACTGAGAGCTGATTGGTTAGCGTTACTGCTACTGAGAGCTGATTGGTTAGCGTTACTGCTACTGAGAGCTGATTGGTTAGTGTTACTGCTACTGAGAGCTGATTGGTTAGCGTTAGTGCTACTGAGAGCTGATTGGTTAGCGTTACTGCTACTGAGAGCTGCTTGGTTAGCGTTACTGCTACTGAGAGCTGATTGGTTAGCGTTACTGCTACTGAGAGCTGATTGGTTAGTGTTACTGCTACTGAGAGCTGATTGGTTAGCGTTACTGTTACTGAGAGCTGATTGGTTAGCGTTACTGCTACTGAGAGCTGATTGGTTAGCGTTACTGCTACTGAGAGCTGATTGGTTGGCGTTACTGCTACTGAGAGCTGATTGGTTAGTGTTACTGCTACTGAGAGCTGATTGGTTAGAGTTACTGCTACTGAGAGCAGATTGGTTAGAGTTACTGCTACTGAGAGCAGATTGGTTAGTGTTACTGCTACTGAGAGCAGATTGGTTAGAGTTACTGCTACTGAGAGCTGATTGGTTAGCGTTACTGCTACTGAGAGCTGATTGGTTAGTGTTACTGCTACTGAGAGCTGATTGGTTAGCGTTACTGCTACTGAGAGCAGATTGGTTAGAGTTACTGCTACTGAGAGCTGATTGGTTAGCGTTACTGCTACTGAGAGCTGATTGGTTAGCGTTACTGCTACTGAGAGCTGATTGGTTAGTGTTACTGCTACTGAGAGCTGATTGGTTAGAGTTACTGCTACTGAGAGCTGATTGGTTAGCGTTACTGCTACTGAGAGCTGATTGGTTAGCGTTACTGCTACTGAGAGCTGATTGGTTAGTGTTACTGCTACTGAGAGCTGATTGGTTAGCGTTACTGCTACTGAGAGCTGATTGGTTAGTGTTACTGCTACTGAGAGCTGATTGGTTAGTGTTACTGCTACTGAGAGCTGATTGGTTGGCGTTTCTGCTACTGAGAGCTGATTGGTTAGTGTTACTGCTACTGAGAGCTGATTGTTAGAGTTACTGTTACTGAGAGCTGATTGGTTATCAGTGTTTTATGCTGCTCTGTGTTCTGGTAGCTGCTGCATGTTTATATATTAAAGCGTTTGCAAACTATTATTTTGCATAAAAGCTCCATAGGAGCCCATTCATTTTGGACTCGCTCGGCAGCGCCCTCTCGCGTTCACTGCAGCTAGGCGCCCTACATAGTGTGCACTTTAGTGTTCACTTCAATCTGCTTGTTGGAATGCGCGGATGCAGCGCGAGTGTGTGTCACTTCCGCCACCCACCGCGAGCCAGTGAGCGCGCAGCACTGCCGCCCTGCACGAATCCGCGCGCACGCGCAGCGTCAACGGAAATGATAGAATAATAAATAAATAAATAAATAAATAAATAAATAAGGGGCGCGCGCGCGCACACACACGCACGCACACACTCAGGACAAAGCGAGTCTGTGGCGGAGCCTCGGGGTGTTTTAGTCCGCGCGGGAGGCTCCGGAGCGCGGAGCAGCTGCAGCTTCATGTAAATAAACAATAATCAATAATAATAGCGATAATAGCTTATGATGAGCAGCGCGCGGGACGCGTCTCCCGATTTCGTGCTGATGCGTTTGGTTTCCGCCACCGAATACGAAGACGATCCGGTGGGTTCAGGGCTGGGCAAGACGGGGCACCTTCATCATCATCATCATCATCATCTTCAGCACCAACATCACCATCATCATCTCCAGCATCTCCAGCATGGCCTCGGCATGGCCGGTGGATCAGAGCGAGACGGCCGCTCAGAAGCAGCAGGTCAGCTCATGGTTCTGCAGGACCTCCTGGGTCCAGGTGACCCCAGTCTGGACGGACCTGGACCTGGGCAACCCGGTTTAGGAGATGCTGGCGAGCGCAGCTCCAGCCTGGAGGCTCCAGCGCAGAGGTTCGAATGGAGTCCTGTTTTCAGACTCACTAAAGTCTCCAGGGAGGTTTCCGAGAGCCTCTGCCAGAAGCACCGGCTCATCTCAGATGCTCCGGACTGGTCACCTTTAGCGGACCAACTGGGGACCACCACCGCCCGCAAGCCCTCCAGCACCGCAGCTGTGAGCCCTGACCTCCAGGACCCGGTCCTGAAACTGGCCCGCAGGCTGGGGGAGCTGGGGAAGGGAGATGTCCTGCAGAAGGATGGAGATGTTCCTCTGTGCACCTGCCAGAACGTGCCGGGAGCCCAACCCGGAGAGGACCCGAGTGAGACCAGCGACGCCCTGCTGGTTCTGGAGGGTTTAGGGGCGCAGGGAGAAATGGGCAAAGCAGGGTGCCGGGACGGTTCTGAGGGCGACACCGGGGCTCAGAGCGCTCCCCAGCAGAGCGGAGCCAACGCCGGTCAGGAGCAACACCAGACCTTCTCCAGCAGCTCCCTCAGCGGACTCATGAACCAAGTGCACCGCCTGACCCGGGAAGCCTGCTGTGACCCACGGTCTCCAGCGGAACCTGGAGGAACCGGGATCCACAGTAGCCCTCCAGGTAGGAGATGAGGTGTTAAGGTTCACTGCTGCCTTGGCTGGTGAAATAATCTGAATTCTAACAATAATAATGATAATCCTAATCATCACAGTGAACGTGTGGAGCTCCTTCATACACGCAGCAGCAGCTCAAAGTGCTTCACAGTGAAATAGTTTACAAAATGAAACAGAAACACACAAAAAAGAAAACAGTAAAATAATAACATCTTCAGTACGTCTAATATTTCTCAGGACGAGGCTTCATAAGACGCTTTACCTCGTCTTTAGACTCGTTTCAAGTCATCTTAAGGAGCAAAATGATTCCAGAATTTAAGACAATTTCACTTCCTTTAATCATAATTTTCACGCTCAAAATAATCTTATGAAGTATTATAAGAAGTTTTCACGATATAAAATTTGAAAACAAGTAAAAATAGGCTGAATATCTCAGACTCCTCCCGAAACAGACTCATAATATAAGATATTATATTTATTGACTGGATTTAATGGCCGCATTGCCAGTTTTATCGTCACAGATTCAGTCATAATGCGCTGAGCACGTACACACACACACACACACACACACACACACACACACATACATATATATATAGATATATGTGTGTGTGTGTGTTTCTGCTTATATATATGTGTTCATAACAAAACCTTGTATCTCTAAAATGGTCACTTTACAGGAGAAGGAAAAAACCTACTTTGCTTTTAATGGAAGTCAATGGAACCAGAATTTTTCCAAGTAATTTTGGGCCGTTTCTTTTGGTCCATTCATCATGGAATTCACACACGATGTAAAGAGCAATGGGCACTTTCAAATCAGGCCAAAAATTGAAAAGCGACAAAATTCCGAGGTGTATGAGGTTTTGTCGCGACCGCAGCGAAATGTGTGTGCACTTCTAGATTGAATTAGTTAGTCAGAAAGTTACAATTAAATCATAAGTTTCATATGTAATGTTAACTTTGTCAGAGTGGTTTTATGGTATGAGGTCAGCAGAAGTTCCTTTTATTGTTTGTCCTTTGCGGCTGTAAACCGGAAATCTGTTCATGAACTTCTCCACGTCCTGAAACATCCGAATGGGTCTGAATTCACCTCATTTAGACCAGCTTTACACGCTCAGTAATAAACGTACTAGACTGACTCTGGGTCAGTGCCCCTCTCGTCACTGGGGTGGGACCCTCAGGGCTCCATCTCAGCGCCTTTAGTCAGGGAACATAACTGAACCATAATCCACTGAAATGATCTGTTCTAAGCTGGACTGACTCCACACACCCTGCCTCGCCTCTCGCTTTTATTCTACTGCTCTGGTTTAAAACATTCGGTTATGAAAAGGAACAAATACCAACTTTTCACCTGGAGGAACTGATTTAACCATTTAATGTTCTACTCAACTTTGGTAGAGCACATTTTGAGTCACTATATAAGCCACAGACTTATATAGTGTGGACATTAAAGGGTTTAGGTCCACAGTCAGACCTTAAAACCACTGTAGAACCTTTGAGGGAACATTTACACTGTTTGTACCTTGATGAAGGAAAACGTACCTGAACAGAACCTTCATTTGAAACCGTGCAGGGAGACCCGAATAAACATAATAACCACACTCTTAAAAGTCAATATGCCGGAAAGTGACGCCTTAGAGGAAAAAGAGACCAATACGTAGGAAGAACCTCTTAAAGGCTGGAGGAACCTTCACGTAACGTGAATGTTCTGCATCAGTTTTAATGTCCTTCCTGTTTCTTCTTCTGTTAACATTATGTGAAGGTTCTTTAGGAGGGTGCTTTATAAAGGTTCTTAACTCTCAATCAAATGTTTTGCAGGAGTGGTTCTCTAAAGAACCATCTGTGGGCACTGGCTTCGCTACGGGTGGTCCACGTTTTGACAGTGTGTGTTGCATTTCGGTTGGTAGCAAAAGCCTAGACTGTCTGAGTAGAACCACTGCTCTAGAGAACCAAGAAGTGGTTCTTCTGTGGCATCTCACAGAGAACCGCATTTGGCACCTTTGTTTTTAAAAGCAAAGTAGCCGATTGGATAGCGGCCCATTGTTATTTATTATTTTATTTGTTTATTTGTTTGTCTTTTACAAATTGTTCTTCCTGTTCCTTCTTAAAAGGGAACCAATTTTTTCATTAAATACTTCAGATGTAATGAGAGCGGTTTGGTGTGAAACTCTCCGTTCTAGATAAACAGACTCAGAGCTGCTCACAGTGGTGGTGATGGGAACCAGACGTCCCTCTAAAAGCTCCTCACAGAAAGTTCCTACATGAGCTGGTTCTGAATTCACTGCCTGATGACTGAGACGCTGTTTTCTGAGAGTTTAGAGAACTTCAACTCCATTCATGGTGGAGGGAGACATGCAGGGCGCTGTGCGGCAAAATAGTCCCCAAAGAAAACTCATTATTCCAGATTTTCCACTGTTTTCCATCATCAGCATTCCATATAGACTCAGAAGACTCGTGTAGGTTCTCTGGTGGTTCTGGATGGTAAATAAAGTGTCTGTATCTGTGTTGTAGTCATGGCGACGCCTGGTTCCCATCACCACCACTGTAAAGACGTCTGAGTCCCTATAATCAACCATTTCACACCAAACTAATTACGCAGAAATTTTGGAAAGTCGGTGGAATTCCCCTTTATATATTTGTGTTTTATGTATTATTAGTGTTATGTATGTATTATTATATTATATAAATATACAAATAATATTGTTACATTACATGTTTATACATTAGTATATAAACATTATTCTAAGAAAAATCATTGCTTTCATAGTTTGTATCGCTGCAGACAAAGTCATGTAGGATACTGTGGGAATGTCGTTTGGTCTGATGTTGAATTTTTTTATTGTTTCCAGTCCAGGATGCTGCGGCCAACGTGCAAGCCCCCCTTAGTCGGCCCCCTACACCCAAACACGTGGGTTCACCTTTGACCTTTGCGGCCTGCAGCAGGGAGCGGGACAGGGCAGGCCAGCGGAAGTCGAGGAAGGGTTCTCTGAAAGTGTGCCTCAGCAAACTGTTCCGCACTAAAAGCAGCGGCAGTGCAGGCAGCAGCTCCAGCGTGGGCCACGCCGCCGACAAACGGCCCTCACTGGCCTCCTCCACCTCGTCTGGGGGCAGCTTGGTGGACGTGTGGGGCTCCAGCAGCACTGACCCCGACACGGGCAGGTCAGAGCATCTCCGATTTCATTACTCTAACTCCAAACACTCAGTTATATCAGTATAAATACACAGGTAGAGCGTTTGGACTTACTGCCCTATTTAACTGTCACTTTGAAACCAAGCCAGTATTGCAGGGCAAGCCTAGCATAGCCTGACTTCACTGGTCACCAGTATTAAGTGATTCATCATTGTGTATTGTTTGCATCGTTATGCTGAACTGCTTCAAAGCTGGGACTTTAAACTGATCTTGGACTTTAGACTAAAATCCCCTGGTTTGAGTGATTAGTTAGGATTATTTCATTAAAACAAAGATTCCAACGTTCCATTTTGCCATTAATGAAACATTCGTAATGCTGCCGAAAGTTTATCAAATGTTTCGGTGCTGGCAATTTGAGCTCGTTTTGAGCAGAACTCAAAAGTTCTGTCTGGTACATGACCAGCAAACACAGATTTGAACAGCTGTTCACACATAAAATCAGAGTATTATTTCATTAAAACATTAAAAAAAGCGCTTTTCTTAATGGTCCGCACTAACAGTGGGATCTGTCCTCCACTTGAGTAAAAGTACTAAAGTATTTCCCTTCAAATGTACTTAAGTATAAAGTAAAAGTACTAAAAGAGTAATTCTGGCTCTGATGTCCTGTTATCATTTTTATAACCAGACTGGCTTCATGAACTCATTTCAGGTGAAAGTCCTCCAGCGTCTCTCTTGGTAAACCAGTCTTTTAATAGAACGTCATTAATTAGTGACGCTGACGTCTATTAAAATGATCAGAAGCACAAAACACTGAAGGTAAACAGTTTCCATCAGGGAGAACCGAGTGGCTCTGAAATCACTTTTTACACACAAGCAAAGTTTCAGTTTCAGATTTATTTACAACTTAGTTCCAAGTTTAAGTTGAATAAAAACTGGCTTTAAACTCAGGATCACAGATGAGCTCCTTTACTATGTTGATCTGTAGGCGTCTGTTCATAAACATAAACCAGCCCAAACTCATTTACTATAAAATGAAATGGTGTTTGTAGAAATTCAGAAAAAAGCCGCGTCAGTCTCGACTGCAGTGTGGACATATTTCTATATTGAGCTCTATTTACACAAAGTTAGGTTAGTTCATCATTTATGTTGAACAGACTCTCCCAAAGTTTTACGCTGCTGCGCTGACGTTGAACCGCGTGCTGCACTGGGTCGGTATGACCGACAGGTCAAAACCAGCTCTAAACAAAGTGACCGCTGGGCCCTGATTGGTGCTCTGGCTTTGCGCTTCTTTCGTTTTGACATGTTACGTTTTTATACACACAGAAACCAAAAGGAACGACAGATTTCTCAAAATGTAGGAGGAAAAAGTCGGATATTAGACTCTGAAATGTAGTGGAGTGAAAGGAAAAAGTCGCCCAGAACGGAGAAACTTCAGTACAGATACACCAAAAATACTAAAGTACAGAAACTAATTACATTTACTCAGTTACTCAGTTACTATCCTGCAGCCAAGGCATGTTTGGTGTCTGAACATTGCTTCGTTAGTTTTAGCACTGGAGCTATGAGAATAGCAGTTGTATGTATATGTACTTTCAATTTTATTAACCCATTGAATGTCCAGGGCCCACCAGCAGGCCCAAAGTCTTCTTACACACTTCTGTAACTTATAGAACAGCCAGTTTGCATTGAAGTCCCTGTAGTTACTGAATAATAAGCCTTAGAATGTAGGAAGCCAGAGATTTGAAGGGGTTCCCTTTAAAAAAGGGAAAAAATAAAACAGAAGTTGTGGTATGTAGTGAAAAGTTTGGACACGCTACTGAGTCAGTACTTGGTACCACCTCATTTTGGCAGACCATCACAGCTTGCAGATGGTTTCTGTAGACAGCTAGACTCTTTCTGTTCTTCTTTTAGGAAATTTTCCTTTCTCTTACTGTCAGATCACTTCCAGTTCTGGAATATTCTTGGGCTGTTGTTATCTGGGTGCTAACTCACTCACCATAGGCTTCAGGCTGAGGCTTCAACCTCAGTAAAAGTTTGTTTTATCAGCTGTTCTCCTGTAGAGTCTCTGTTCTAGTGCGGTTCTGTGCACTTCTTCACAGTAGCTGAGATCTTCCTCGTCTCCTCTTCTGTCTTCAGTGTAAGGAATGAGGAACAGTCACTCTTCACTCCAAACTTTTGGGAAACTGGTCGGGATTTCAGGTTTTCAGATCTGCTGCAGCTCATTGGAAAGTTTTTCAGAGGAATCCGGGCAGAGTTGCAGTTTCTAGGCTAAGAAAGGACCAACTGGGTGAACCAGGCTGCTACAGCGCCACCCTGAGGCAGAGCAGAGCTGCAGGTCTAGTTAGTTAAGATCTCCAGATACTGAAGCTGACTGTGGGTGAAGCAGATAAACGATGACATCATAACATCATAATGAGTTTATTTTCTGGGATCCCCTGAATTTTAATTAGGAGACTTCAGGGGGTCTGAGAGCACAATTGGGGGTCCTGGGGGGGGGGTTCACACCTTGCTCACAGAGTTTCAGTGATGTTCAGGACAGGGGACTGTGAGGTTTATTCAAAAAGCTTTAGCTCGCATTTATTGGAAGAAGCTGATTTCGCGGGAATGTTTGGGATCATTGTCCTTTTATAGAAGCAAACCTCTTTTCAGCTTTGGTTTCTTGACTGACTTAACAGTTCACACGGTGTTCTTCTCATCAAATGCTGCTCCATCTCCAAACGCGCTTTTGGTGATTTTGGACAGAGGTCTGTTTTTGCTTCATCACTTGTTTCCAAAATGCTTCTGGATTGTCTAGATGTTGTTTTGCACTCTTCGTACGGTGACCTTTGTGATGAGCTCACGGGTAAGGTATCTATACGATGACTCTTCCATGCAGATCATGCAAATCAGCGAGCTTGGTTTTTAGACCTTCAGCCAGCTGATTGGAGGAGCTTGTGGTTGAGTGTTAGCACAAGGTTTGAAGAGTCAGAGAATTTTATTACGCTCGTGAATTGTCATCAGATGACAATAATGACAATTATTGACCTGCCTAATGAGTCCTAACGAGTCAGTTAAGGCCTAACAAGTTAATTAAATTCTGAGAATTTACAGCTGGGGGAGTGTCATTGCTTTAGCACATGCCACAGCTGCTATTTGATTATTTTCTCCAATTTTTAAATTCGTAAAATATAAAGAATCTGTGCTTTACCATTTGAAAAGAAATAGTTTGCTGCAGATGTTGTGTTTACTTCTTTTTGCTTCAAAAATAAACAAAATATAGAATTTTGCCAAACTTTTGCTTTTAGCTGTAGCTAAAATGTGATGAAAGCTTATAACCCAACAGTCAGTGAGGTGCTAAGTGCATGCCTGCATCATCGTGAACTGTGTGGAGGTGTTCAGTATCTCTAATAGACTTGTTTCTGACACTGTACGACTCGCATATTCATATCTATAAACATGGACTAAAGTACGTTCGCATGACTAAAAACAGTAGCAGGCATCGTGATACTCCATGTTTATTGGGCTGGAGGTTAGGGATCTGGCCCTGTGACCGGAAGGTTGCCGGTTCGATCCCCAGAGCCGACAGTCCATGACTGAGGTGTCCTTGAGCAAGACACCTAACCCCCAACTGCTCCCCGGGCGCCGTGGATAGGGCTGCCCACCGCTCCGGGCAAGTGTGCTCACTGCCCACTAGTGTGTGTGTTCACTAGTGTGTATATGGTGTTTCACTTCACGGATGGGTTAAATGCGGAGGTGGAATTTCCCCGTTTGTGGGATTAAAAAAATGTCACTTAATTACTTAATTACTTAACTTAATAACAGTGTAGCATACAGTTTCAGAAACAACACAAGCATTTGGGTTAAAGGGGAAAATGGAATAAATTAGATTGCTTATTGCTTTTATTTAGTTCTTTTCAATCATTCATCTGTACTTTTGTCATTTCCAGTTGCAGCAGGCCTCAACTGGCCAGGCCTCGAAGTGCCTACTCTCCTGTTCCCTTCACTGGTAAGAGAAGCGGCTGTTTTCTCTCTTTTGTGCATGTGTTTATGTGTGTGTGTGTTTTTACAGTGTGTTTTGAAGCCTGTAGGAATTGATTTTGAAAGTTTTTGCGATACTTGAGCCATGATGTGATTCTCCTGTGATGCTAAAAGACTTGTGATGTTCTGGGTGTTGCAATATGACCTTATTATTTTATCATTATCTTGAAGTCCTCAGTTTTTTTATTGAAACTCCTTTAGTTGTTGTTATATCCTTCAGCTTTTCAGTTCAGGTTGCTCGGATCCAGGTATATTCCAAAAAAAGTTGGATCAGTAGGTAGAATGTGAATAAAAACAGAAAGCAGTTATTTATAAATCTACTTTTACCCCCATTTGAACCCAAATAGTACATAGACAAGATGTTTAATGCCTTATCTTATCAGCTTCATTGTTTTTTAAATATTCTGAAATTGATTCCAGCAACACGTTCCAAAAAAGTTGGGACAGGAGCAAATTAAGACTTGTGAAATGTGAAAATGTTTTAAATGAGGTGACGCAGTCACACTGGAGTATGAAATGAGCATCCAGTATATGTTCCAGAAAGGACAAAATATGAATATAGGCCAGTTTTTAGATTAACTTTTTTGTCAGAATAAAAGGAAAGGCTGAGTCCGTTATTAGTGAGGATGGGTCGAGGCTCAAAAATGCGTCAGCAAATAGTCCAGCTTTTAAGAACAATGTTCTTCAACAACATTAACAGTGACTTTAGGTCTTTCATGCTCTACAGTATGAACCGAGATTGAGAGAATTCAGAGAAATCTCTGTGCATAAAGGAAAAGGCCGAAAACCACAGCTGACCAGCAGATGGCCCTGCATTAATAACCGGTGAGCTTCTGTGATGAAGATCACCACTTGGGCTTGGAAACCGTGAAACCATTGTTAATAAAATAGTGTCACTGCATCCACAAATTCAAATTAAGTGAAGTTGCACAGCTGAAGACATGTGTAAAGCCTTGGGGACACCACATGACTTTTAAAGTCTGTTTTGCAATTTTTTTTGGGTGACTGAAATATTGGGGATCAAACACTACTCAACTTTTAAGCTACTGCAGTACCGAACGGACTCACTGAACTCTCGTGTTCTCCCGTTACTGGGAGACGCAAGTAAACAAACGTGAGCTGCCGCCGCCGTTTTCTCTGAAACAGTAAAGAAGCAGCAGGTGAACGTGTTTAAGTGAGATCAATGGGGTGTTGTTTAGAGTTTTACATGCACATAAACTCGGTTGTGCTTTAAACTCAGCTCATTTAGCTTCGCTCCACACGTGAGAGACTTTTCTCCATTGGTCTTTGTTCACTTGCTGTATTTTCTTTTTTCGCCTCTGTTTTCATTGGTTGTTGCAGGAATCTGTTCAGATTGAGTCGCTGACCAGTTTACACATGATTACACTCAGAGTCGGGTTAAAAAATCAAACATTTCATAAACTCTTACATAAACTGGTCTGAAACGCGATCAGGAGACATGAAAATTTGAGTCTGCGCCCCTCAAACACGACTCGACTCTTTCTCCCAACCGTTGACTCAGACTGACCCTGATTCTGCTGACTAGAGCCGACCAGCTCAGACTCAGCCAAGCTGAGAATCAGGGCTATAAAATTGGGATAAAAGTCCTGTGGTGTCACTCCAGCTTAACTGAAAAACAACAAAAATCTTTAAAGTCTGTGTCTTTAGTCCCCAAATGATTAAGTGCTCTTTAAATAAAAGGCCATGAAACACAGCGCTGATCTTTATCTGGAACATGTTGCACCTTCAAATTTAGAGCGAATATTTACAAAACAAGCAAAACAAACAAATATTACGCTTTTGTGCTCTTTTCAGTTTAACACAGGTCAAACAGGATTGACTCATCACTTCTTTCTGTTTTTATTAGCATTTCACGCACTGTCCCAAGCTGAGTTTATATTTAACACCTGTACCAACAGTCTAGAGTTTTGGTAGCACAAAGGAACAGAGATATATGTCAGCAAAAATATTAATAAAGGCCAATTTTTAGAATTTTTTTTGTTGCCAAAATAAAATTCTCAGGCTAAAAAATGTTAGATGCACCATATTTCCAAAAGTATTCTGAAATATTATAAGTATTGGGAACGACAGCAACTCAGCCACGAAGTGGTCGGCCACGTAAAATGACAGAGCGGTCAGCGGATGCTGAGGGGCATAGTGCGCAGAGGTCACCGACTTTCTGCAGAGTCAATCACTACAGACCTCCAAACTTCATGTGGCCTTCAGATCAGCTCAAGAACAGTGTAGAGAGCTTCATGGAATGGGTTTCCATGGCCGAGCAGCTGCATCCAAGCCTTACATCACCAAGCGCAGTGCAAAGCGTGGAAGGCAGTGGAGTAAAGCGCCGCCACTGAACTCTAGAGCAGTGGAGACGAGTTCTCTGGAGTGATCAATCACACTTCTCCGTCTGGCAATCCGATGGATGAGTCTGGGTTTGGTGGTTGCCAGGAGACGGTACTTGTCTGACTGCACTGTGCCGAGTGTAAAGTTTGGTGGAGGGGGGATCATGGTGTGGGGGTATTTTTCAGGAGTTGGGCTCGGCCTCTTAGTTCCAGTGAAAGGAACTCTTAAAGCTTCAGCACCAAGAGATTTTGGACAATTTCATGCTTCCAACTTTGTGGGAACAGTTTGGGGACGGCCCCTTCCTGTTCCAACATGACTGAGCACCAGTGCACAAAGCAGGTCCATAAAGACGTGGATGAGCCAGTTTGGTGTGGAAGAACTTGACTGGCCTGCACAGAGTCCTGACCTCAACCCCATAGAACACCTTTGGGATGAATTAGAGCGGAGACTGTGAGCCAGGCCTTCTCGTCTAACATCAGTGTCTGACCTCACAAATGTGCTTCTGGAAACACGGTCAGAAATTCCCATAAACACTCCTAACCCTTGTGGAAAGCCTTCCCAGAAGAGCTGAAGCTGTTATAGCTGCAAAGGGTGGGCCGACATCACATTAAACCCTATGGATTAAGAATGGGACGTCACTCGGGTTCATATGTGTGTGAAGCCAGACGAGCGAATACTTTTGGGAATATAGTGTATGTAGATTTTACTGTCTATATTCCACCAATCTGAGCTAGCGGAGAATGTTACTTCCAAGTTCTAATAATGTTTTAGAGAAAACATTTAATGTTTAAGGAACATTTAAAGGAGGTTTATCATTTATCGCTTATATGATTACATGTTAATTCAGACATAAGGTTTAAACTGAGGACGTTGTTGTTTTTAGAGAACATTGTCCTGGAAACATAAAACGTCCTGCTGGAAACTTTAATAAAACATGTCTAATATTCTCAGAGCATTTTCAGAACAAAAAGATTTGGCTGCGGCGATTTTGCTGCGTTAGAATGGGTTAGAATTAAGTTTCCTTTACAAGTCTTATAACGTCTACACTCTTCAGAGTGGACGGAAAGCTTGGCAGGGCCAGAGGTCACTCGTTTATCTGTCTGTCTCTCTCCCTGTATGTGTCTCTGGGCTGTAGGTGAGACAGTGTCGCTGGTTGATGTGGATATTTCTCGCAGGGTGAACTCTCTTCATCCTCCTACTCCTCCTCCTCCTCCCAGGAGAAGCCTCAGCCTGCTGGGTACTTTTCCCCTCGCTTCCTACTCCTCTGTTCTTCCCCTTTTTTCTGTCCTCTCATATGCCTTATACCCCTGCTTCTCTCTCTTTCTCATTGTCCTGGTTTCTGTTCCTTTTATCTGGTCGTCCACCTGCTGTTCCTCAGTATACTGACCTTTCTGGGGCTTTCAGCTGCTGCTAGTCCGAGAACTTCCAGTTAAATAAGCGAGAATTAAACCGGACCTGCGATTTTCATTTCTTTTTTCTGACTACGTGTTTTTCTTGTTCCTTTTTCTCGTCTCACGCACTTTGTTTTCTTCATAATCAGAACGTCGTGGCATTTTTCTTAGCATCAGCCGTGCACCGGCAGAGGCTTTTGGCTTGATCAATCAAACCACCCATTGCTTTTTTCATATTTTCATGCTTTTTCTTTCATATTTTCTTGTTTCATTTATACTTTTTTCTTTTTTCACACACGAAAAAGCTTTTCTGTATCTTTTTCTGTATCTTCTGTAACGAAACCTTGTATCGCCAAAACGGTAACTTTACAGGAGACGGAAAAAACTTAGTGTACTTTCAATGTAAGTCAATGGAACCAGAAGTTTTGTCAAGTCATTTTTGGCCGCTTATTTTGGTCCGTCCTTCATGAAATTTACACACAGTATAAAGGCCAACATGCATTTTCAAATTGTGTCAAAAACTGAAAATGGGCAAAAAATGGAATTTGTTCCGACAGCATATATATATATATATATATATATATATATATATATATATATATATATATATATATATATATAAAGCTGTGTGACTATAAATCTTAGCTTAATGAATGAATCCAGACGTTCTTTTCTCGTGATTTTTTTCATGTTTTTGTGTATTTTCTCGTCCATGCTCAGCATGTTCGAGCACGGCATTATTCCTGTTGATTGATGCCAGCAGAACAGGCTGTAAAGGGCTACGCTGGCTTGATAAATGTGTGTCTGTGCCGACTCGTGGGTGTTGAAACTGGTTTGGTGCAGACGCGCCGAGTGCGGAAGCTTCTGCCGAATGTTATCGCTCTGTTGTAGCTCTAGCATCAGCTATTGTTAGCAGCTAAAAGGGAAGTGCAGAGCAACTGCCACACGCTAACCACAACTTAGCTCATCACCTCTCTGGTCGTCTCCGCTCGGCTGACGTGTGTTACACTGGAACAATAACAGCCCACAGATCCGAGAAACAGAGGGAGGAAACCAAAACCAGCCAGTTTCACACTTCGCTTCATCTCCAGCTATTGTTCCCCTGTTAGCGAGGCGCCCTGAGCAGTCTGCGTGGTTTGTGCCGTTGCAGCTCAAACTGGGCTACAAACCCTAAACCTGTACTTTCGCTCTTTGGTTCCAGTTGGGTTTTAAAGTGGAGACTCGGTTTTAGGAGTTTATAGGGTTTATCTGGACGTAGTTGATCAGACACGACGCGTTTAAGTCGTCGGAAGACGGCTTCTTTTGTTTTAGCAGTGGAGCTACGAAGTTTTCCGTAGAATTCCGTAAAGTTCCGTAAATGTTTTTGCGTTTCAGTGATTATTCAACATTCAACATTCAAGATTCAAGAGTTTTATTGTCGTGTGCACAGCAGAACAGGCAGTTACACTGTACAATGAAATTCTTACTGTGCTGTTCCTCCATTCACCGAATATAATCTTAATATAATCTTAAGAGAATTAAAAAAAGAAAATTAGAAGAACTCTAAAAGCAGTAGTAAAAAAGTAAAAGTAAAAGTGTACAGTGTGTGCAAAGTGGAAATAAAGTTAAAGTTACACGTGCGTACGTGCAAATATGTAGAGCAGCTGTTCATAAAGTGCATCAAGTAACAGATGTAAACAGATGTAAACAATACTGTTCTGTGCAGTAACAGATGTAAACAGTATTGTTCTAACAGCAGCAGTGCAGTGCAGGTAAGGTGCAGTTATTGAGTACAAGGTTAAACCAGTTCAGCCTGGGAGGGGGGAGAGGTAGTAAGTGAGGTGTTCACCAGCCTGATGGCCTGTGAAAAGACATCATCTCAGATCTCCGAAGTCACACAGGGTGTAATGACTGATTGGACTCTGCAAAATCAGCCTAGCAACCAAGATGCTTTTTGATTGGTCAGATTTGGGCCAAAACTTTAAAAGAAATAAGAAAAAATCGTCATCTGTGTGGCCGGTTTGGTCAGTATTCCGCACACCAGCTCCCGCAGAAGGAGCGGTTTTCCGTACGCTGTTTTCCCTGCATTTTATTTGAAGTTTTATGAAATCTAACTGCATAAAAATGGACATTACCTGATTTATAAAAGTGAATTATTATAAACAGTATGTGCAGTGAAAGAGGCGACCGTGCAGAAAAAGCCCAGTAAAGTGAGGCGGTGGTTTGAAGCTGCGCAGCTGAGAGGGGTCTGCTGGGGTCCCTGAGTTGACGGTGTGAACTCAGACTAACAGCTCAGTACTAAACACACTGAGTTTCATGGTTATAATCCACTGGTTAATATTCGTTTAAGGGTTAAAGATGTTTAAACGAGCTAAAATGTATTTTAGCTGGGAATGAAATTTGCCCCACCCTGTTCACATTCACACCCCTGGGTTTCCCCACCCGTCATGTTCGGGTCGTGCCGGGGGTCCGGTCACTATTTGCACAGATTCGATGTTCAAACGCAGGGTTGATGGTCTTGCCAACCGATTTGATGGGAAAAAGGATCGATGACAGTGTCTCAGATGTTTCGTTGACAAATGTCAAGAAAGTGGTTTTTATTACGCAAACAGGAAGAGCTGCAAGCGTATGGAATACCGTGCTCTTACGTTAACCCCTATCCGAAAAACACAGCGCAG
Organism: Pygocentrus nattereri; assembly: GCF_015220715.1. Lineage (NCBI taxonomy): Eukaryota > Metazoa > Chordata > Actinopteri > Characiformes > Serrasalmidae > Pygocentrus > Pygocentrus nattereri. The sequence goes on along the minus strand of NC_051237.1, from coordinate 25,653,393 downwards.
ACTAGTATGAATGCCTAAGATGGTCTAAGCTGGTCTAAGCTGGTTTAGCTTGTCACCCAGTATGATTCTCTGGTTGACCAGCATCCAAAACACTAAATATTGCTGATGTCGGAAGAAAATCTTGCATATCCAAAATGGTAACTTTATAGGAGAAGGAAAAAAACCTACTTTACTTTTAACGTAAGTCAATGGAACCAGAATTTTTTCCAAGTCATTTTGGGCCATTTCTGTTGATCCATTCTTCATGAAATTTACACACGATGTAAAGAACAACAGGCCTTTTCAGATCATGGTTCTTCTTCTTCTTCTTCTTCTTTCGGCTGCACCCTTTAGGGGTTGCCACAGCGGATCATCTGCCTCCACCTTGCCCTATCCACTGCCTCCTCTACTTTCACACCAACCATCTCCATGTCCACCTTCACTACATCCATAAACCTTCTCTGAGGTCTACCTCTTCTCCTTCTACCCGGCAGCTCCGTCTCCAACATTCTTTGCCCAATATATCCACTATTCCTCCTCAACACATTTCCAAACCATCTCAACCTGGCCTCTCTGGCTTTATCTCCAGACTGCTCCACCTTCACCGTCCCTCTGATCTGCTCATTTCTAATCTTGTCCATCCTCGTCACTCCCAACGAAAATCTCAGCATCTTCATCTCCGCCACCTCCAGCTCAGCCTCCTGTCTTTTAGAAAGAGCCACAGTCTCCAAACCATCATGAAACCATCAAAAGATCATGGTTAAAACTGAAAAACGACAAAAAATGGAGATACGAGGTTTTCTTCCAACAGCAGCTGGTTTTGCTGGTGACCATCGTGCTGGTCTATGCTGGTTTTTGTGGCAGGACAACAGTAAGCCTCACGCAGAAGCAGACCAAGCGTTCTAACTGAGATCTCCTCTTAATCTTAGCTACTTTTCCTAGAGCCGGTTGAGTCGCGAGGGAGAGACTTCAGCAATTTTCTCCTGTTTCTGAAATTCGACTCCTGAGAAAAAAACCCTCAGATTTTCTCACTTTGATCTAAATGTTGTCGCACATATGGAATAATAACTCTTTAGTGTCTGACTCATCTCAGCCCCGTCTGAGCTGAATAATATATTTCCATAGGAAGCGTGTATGATCTCATTGTTTTCTTCTACAGCTCAGAACTCTCTCAGTAGTCTGGCAGTGTAGAACAGGCATTTAAAACTGGGGACATTCTGAGTCAAAGTGCAGAAGCAGACCAATCTCCTCATCTAACACTCTGAATTCAGTTCATGAAGGTCTTATAAGCTGATGAGCTGACTCAGGTGTGTTTCATGAGGCAGTGAGCTGAAGCCTGCAGTGCTTTGGCCTGCGAGGACTGGAACCTGACACATGTGGTGGAGAAGAACTCACACTTTTCTCATTCAGCATCAGAACTTCTCACAATGAAACGCTGGTGTTCATCTCCTCTTTTCTCTCGAGGAGATGCAGAAATCAGCGATCCTTCATTAAAGCAGTATTGAGAACTGCTTTATTTCTCTGAGACAGTCTTAAGACATTGAGCATGTTTACATGCACTTAATAATCCGGTAACTGCAGAAAATCAGACTTTGTTAGTGATCTGATCAGCGCGTTTACATGTGCTTCAGTAATCAGATAATGGGGAAACTCCAGGTCTACATGAGTCAGACAGTAATCAGATAATGGGGAAACTCCAGGTCTACATGAGTCAGACAGTAATCAGATAATGGGGAAACTCCAGGTCTACAGGAGTCAGACAGTAATCAGATAATGGGGAAACTCCAGGTCTACATGAGTCAGACAGTAATCAGATAATGGGGAAACTCCAGGTCTACATGAGTCAGACAGTAATCAGATAAAGGGGGAACTCCGGGTCTACAGGAGTCAGACAGTAATCAGATAATGGGGAAACTCCAGATCTACAGGAGTCAGACAGTAATCAGATAATGGGGAAACTTCAGGTCTACAGGAGTCAGACAGTAATCAGATAATGGGGAAACTCCAGGTCTACATGAGTCAGACAGTAATCAGATAATGGGGAAACTCCAGGTCTACAGGAGTCAGACAGTAATCAGATAATGGGGAAACTCCAGGTCTACAGGAGTCAGACAGTAATCAGATAATGGGGAAACTCCAGGTCTACAGGAGTCAGACAGTAATCAGATAATGGGGAAACTTCAGGTCTACAGGAGTCAGACAGTAATCAGATAATGGGGAAACTCCAGGTCTACATGAGTCAGACAGTAATCAGATAATGGGGAAACTCCAGGTCTACAGGAGTCAGACAGTAATCAGATAATGGGGAAACTCCAGGTCTACATGAGTCAGACAGTAATCAGATAATGGGGAAACTTCAGGTCTACAGGAGTCAGACAGTAATCAGATAATGGGGAAACTCCAGGTCTACATGAGTCAGACAGTACAGTGTCACAGCGCTGAGAAATCTGATCACTGAGCTGAAATCCAGCCTCTTTATCAGATTCTTAATCAGATTTCTAGATCAGAGTGTGGTGTTTACATGACCATTTGAATAATCAGATAACTGCAGAAATCTGATTATGATCGGATTGTTGAGGTCATGTAAACACACTCATTGTTTCCTGTGGGGAAATTCAGGCTTTTTTAGGTGTATTCTCGGTATATTTGTGCCTTTTTCCATTTAGAACAAAATACATGATTTACATCAAACCGAATACAGATGACTGTAAACACAGAGAACCATTAGCGCCCATCCGGGTTAAACGTTAGAGGGCCAAAGTTGAACTTAAACTCATGTCCTAATCCAATGTAAGATTAAAGCGGGAAAGTCATTCACAGATTAGCAGGAATTATGAGTGAAGAATTAACAATATATTTTGTGTTTGTTGTCTTATTTTTATTCATGCATTGAGTTTATGTTCTATATTCACGACCCTGCTCTCCGCTGCTCCCCTGACCTTGAGGGGGGAAATAAAGCGTAAATAAAAGTGACAGCCCACCTTTTCAGCAGCTCTGGTTTCTGTAGTAAGCCTTCCTTTCGTTTCCTCCATAGACATTTAGAAAAATCCTAGTATAAAGAGTTTTAAGTGTCCAACTACGAAATGAATCCTGACGTTATGGTCGCTGAAGAAGATGATATCTTGGCAAGTGAAATGATCTTTAGACGATACTTGTTGGTTCCTGGAAAAGAAGTACTCTCCCAGACTTTGAACAAGACGTCTTATCCCTGATTAAAGTGACTCATGTTGTTGGAAAACAGCTGCCTCAAAACACACTTTGCTCAACACACCTGTACCAGGTATTTAGTGCTCTGATCAAAGGGAAATTCCACAGAATTTTCAAAATTTCTACATAACTGTAAACAGAGATTCAGATGTCTTTACAGTGGTGGTGATGGGAACCAGGCGTCGCCATGACTACAAGGATTCAAGGATTCAAGGATTCAAGGAGATTTTATTGTCATTCGCATCACATGGTACATGAGGTGGAACGAAATTAAGATCTCATGGTCCAGTTTACACCCAAGAGCTGTTATTAAAATAGATAAATAAATAGAAAGTACACAAGAGAGGGAGAGTAGGAAGTTAGCAGCAATATGAAGTCCAGAGTGCAAGTTTGCTATAGCAGCATGATATTGACTTAGAGCAGTGGATAAAGTGTCTAGATAAAGTGTCTCAGTGCGGTTTAAAGTGACAGTGCCTGTAACAGTAATTGTTCTTGTAAGTGTCAGTGCAGTGTTCAGTTGGAATTTAAGAGCCTTACAGCTTCTGGTATGAAGCTGTTTCTGAGTCTGGTTGTTTTGCACTTGATGCTCCGCAGCCTCCTGCCTGAGGGGAGCGGGACAAAAAGTGCGTGTGCTGGGTGGGTGGGATCCTTCCTGATGCAGGTAGCCCTTTTCCTGCGTCTGGAGGTGTAAATGTCTGTGGTGCTGGGGAGGCTGACTCCAGCAATCCTCTGTGCAGCCTTCACCACCCTCTGCAGTGCTTTCCTATCTGCAGCAGAGCAGCTTCCATGCCACACGTTGATGCTGGAGCACACGACGCTCTCCACCACACATCTGTAGAAGGAGGTGAGGACTGCCCTCCCGAGTCCAGCTCGTCTCAGCCTCCTGAGGAAGTAGAGCCGCTGATGTGCCTTCCTGACCAGAGTGGAAGTGTTGTTGCTCCAGGTGAGGTTGCTGCTCAGGTGCACACCCAAGTACCTGTAGCTTTCGACCACTTCCACCTCAGAACCTCCAATGTGCAGAGGGAGGTGGTCATGATGGCCCCTTCTGAAGTCCACAATCATCTCCTTCGTCTTCTTTACGTTGATGCAGAGGTTGTTTTCTCTGCACCAACCCTCCAGGTGTTCCACCTCCTGCCTGTAGTTGGACTCATCTCTGTTTGTGATGCATCCAACCACTGCTGTGTCGTCCGCAAACTTCACAATATGACAGCCTGGATGGATAGGTGAGCAGTCATATGTAAGCAGTGTAAACAGGAGGGGGCTCAACACACAGCCCTGAGGGGAGCCAGTGCTGAGGGTTATGGTGGGGGAGGAGATGTTGTGGATCCTCACAGACTGCGGCCTGTAGGTCAGGAAGTCTAGGACCCAGTTGCACATGAAAGAGCTCAGTCCAAGTGAGGAGAGTTTTGTTATCAGGGTCTGAGGAATCATGGTGTTGAAAGCAGATGTGAAGTCCACAAAGAGCATACGAACATAGGAATCCTTCTGCTCCAGGTGGGTGAGGGCAGTGTGGACCACAGAGGAGATGGCATCCTCTGTGGATCGATTCCTCCTGTACGCATACTGGTGTGGATCCACAGTGACGTTGATGGTGGCTTTGATGTGGGTCTGAACCAGTCTTTCAAAGCACTTTGTTACTATCGGCGTGAGGGCCACTGGCCGGTAGTCATTTAGACCCGTCACTGCAGAGCTCTTGGGGACCGGGATGATGGTGGCAGTCTTCATGTAAGAGGGGACTGCTGCCTGGATGAGGGAGGCGTTAAAGATGTCCGCCAGGACGTCCGAGAGCTGGTCGGCGCAGTCTCTTAGCACCCTTCCGGGGATGTTGTCCGGGCCAGCAGCTTTCCGGGGGTTGATCCTCCTCAGCGTCCTCCTTACTTCTGCTGGTGTCACGCTGAGGGGCTCCTCTCCTGGTGAGTGTGTGAGTTTGGTGCTGGGGGGGGTGTCAGGATTCTCAAAGCGGGCATAGAACTTGTTGAGAGCCTCAGACTACATGACTACAACACAGATATAGACACTTTATTTACCATCCAGAACCTCCAGAGAACCTACACGAGTCTTCTGAGCTTATATGAAATGTTGATGATGGAAAACAGTGGAAAATCTGGAATAATGAGTTTTCTTTGGGGACTATTTTGCCGCACAGCGCCCTGCATGTCTCCCTCCACCATGAATGGAGTTGAAGTTCTCTAAACTCTCATAAAACAGCGTCTCAGTCATCAGGCAGTGAATTCAGAACCGCTCTGTTTACATCTTAATCACTTAATTATGCAGGAACTTTGAAAAGTAGGTGGCGTTCCCCTTTAAAGAAGATAACATACTGGTGCTAAAACTAGCCTGTTGTTTAGTAAGACGCCTGTTTTAAGAGTGTATAATTCAGATAAGCAGCTATGTGTGTTGTTTGTTTGTGGTGCTGTGGGTCGGAGGGTATCGAGGTCACACACATCGCTGCTCGCAGTCACACTCATGTGGGATTCGAAGGAAGTTACTCACACACACCTTTCTCTACTACCTACAGGGCCGTTTCCCCCATCTACCCCGGTCTAATACACGCTTTATTCTAGAGAAACTTACAGAGTCAGACCTGTTCACAGGACCCTCACAGAGCAGGTACTATTTGGGTGGTGGGTTATTCTCAGCACTGCAGTAACACTGACGAGGTGGTGGTGTGTTACTGTGTGTTGTGCTGGTCTGAGTGGATCAGACACAGCAGTGCTGCTGGAGTTTTTAAACACTGTGTCCACTCACTGTCCACTCTATTAGACACTCCTACCTTGTGGGTCCACCTTGTAGATGTAAAGTCAGAGACGACAGCTCATCTGCTGCTGCACAGTTTGTGTTGGTCATCCTCTAGTCCTTCATCAGTGGTCACAGGACGCTGCCCACAGGACGCTGTAGGTGTTTAAAAACTCCGGCAGCACTGCTGACTCAAAAAGAAAGGTCTTTGACTTGCCATGATATCTTTTGAGGCATAGTCCGTGATCATAGGCTGTTTTTTGTCATTTTTGTGCAGCAACAGGTCTTGACGCTTCTCTCATGTAGCAGGCCGTTAGAATCATGTATGTTATACGACATCATCTGTGCGTGGCCCTGCAGACGCCCTGATCTGAGAGGAGCTTGTAAATAACTGAGTGAGTGCTCCGTGTGTTTACAGATGATTTTGGAGGCCCTCAGCCCGGACGTTCACTCTCCACTGGAGGTGCAGCGTCCACACAGACGCTCACGCACGCCCACCCCACCATTCAGCACAGCCTCAGCCTCAACGGTAACACATACATACATACATACACTCTATTTCCAAAAGTATTCACTCCCCCCTCCAAATCACTGAGTTCAGGCGTTCCAGTCACTTCCATGGCCACAGGTGTATAAAGCCGAGCCCCTAGGCCTGCAGACTGCTTCTACAGACATTAGTGAAAGAATGGGTCGCTCTCAGGAGCTCAGTGAATTCCAGCGTGGTACCGTGATCGGGCGCCACCTGGGCAGCAAGTTTAGTCGTGAAATTTCCTCACTACTAACACAGAGACACACTTTGGAACTTTTTAATACACAACTATTTTATATTTCACACTTTGGAGGAAATAAAACACAAAATGTGCAAAACTTATGGCACATGTTATATTTTGTGTTTTATTTATGTGTTAAACTCAGCAAACAAACATAAACTAGCAGAAATAACATCTATTTAGGTGTGTTCTCTGTAGAGGATGTGTTTAATTGTTTTCGTGAATTAGACTGGAGGTGTTCAAACTGTTGTATAAGGTATTTAATAATTTTGACTAGATTTACCACTCAATCAATCAATCAATCAATTGATCAATCAATCAGTCAATCAAGACCCTCATTTACAATGTAGCTGAGCCAATACAGAAATCACAGATTGATAAGTTAAATAGTAAAAACATAACAAATGCTAAAAAGTAATAATAAGTACATTTAAAAATCAATAAATAAGGATATATATATATATATAATGAAATAAATAAATAATTAAATAGAAGATGAAAATAGTGGTTTGCCAATATTAACATAAATAAGACCAAAATAAGAAAAAAAAAAGAAACACAACTTAAATCCTATTTATACAGTACAACATGACATAAACATGAACGGGCAGATTTCATGTGCTGTCTTGAGGTGTTATGACAGATTATGTTCAGTATTATAACAGTGTCGTGTTTTCACTACCGCTAAATGTCATGATATTTGATGTCGTGACGACTAACTATATTACGGCATCGGGAACAAGGCTGTTTTATTACTGAACATAACCTGTCATAATGTGTTTATGGCACAGTTATGTCAGTGTTACGCAGCAGCCCTCAGGGTACGTGTTACTGTCTGTGTTGCTGTGAGGAGCATCAGTCTCAGTTTTCCTGACCGTGGACTGAAAGTCAGAGGTGTTGTTTATTTGTGCTGTTTGTTTTTCGCTCTGCTCTCTCCCGCATTACAGATACGTTTCTCCGCAGCGTGCCGAGGCCCCTCCCCCTTCAGCCCGACAGCCAATCGACTGCAACGGTTGCACAGCGCCCCCTGCTCTTCCCTCTGAGCCGGCCAGACTCCAGCAGCTTCGCCACCAGCCTCCGAGAACTGGAGAAGGTCAGATGTTCTGCAGTAACGCTCTCCGCTCTGTATCTCTCTCTCCCTCTCTCTCTCTCTGTCTATCTGTCCATCCCTCTGTTTCTCAATTTATATTCACTGCCTGTCAAAAGTTTAGGCACCCCTGGCTTTTCAAACTGTTTTAATACCAGTGATATGATTTCAGTCCGGCTGACCAGAGACAACACTGACTACCACTTAGTTGCCTTGTTGTCAGGAGTAACGTGGATAGTTCAAAGTTTAACATGTTAGGCTTAAATTCGATACGCAGACGTTTGCCCTCAACATAAAAAACATTAAAAAAACTACATAAAAATGATTTCGCTTTGAACTATTTTATAAAAACCTCATCAAAGTCTAATAAACGGCTGCTGTATTTCACCGCATTTCTCTCCTCTGGATGTAAACTGGGTCTGAATCTTGGGTAACGCATCCCTAAGCATTCCCCTGACCAATCATAGGGCCGCGTCTGTTGCCCTGCCCACTCAGAGCAGAGTCAGAGTCAGAGAAACGACTCTGGCGAGGGAAAGCTAACCCAGCATAACCAAAACTGTCTGTAGCTGCTGGTCGCCCGTTCTCTCGCTTCTCCAGCACCAGCATTGTTCACTCATCTGTTCCTTCATTCATGTGTTGCTTCGTCAACACGTCATCCAGTGAGCTGAAAACTGGCCACTTTGGGAGCGTCGTTTGAAAAACACATGCAGGTCATGGAACTACGAGAGAAATCTGTGCAGCTGTGAGTCAAAAGCAGCTTTATGTTGCTTTTTAAACCGAGAAAAGAACAATCTAATGTAATAATATCCACTGTTAGGCCTGTATCTCCCACTTTGCGTGACGTAATCGCCACCATATCCACCATCTGATTGGTCACCACTCAGCTAATTTGCATAAAATTTGTCCAGAACGAGAGCAGAGTGCTGATGTGTGTCAGGGGTTTTGTATATTGTTTATTGTACATAGTATCTTTACAAATCTAGTATATGAAAATACAGTGGGTGTAAAATCTACACACCCCTGTTAAAATGGCAGGTTTTTGTCGGGTAAAACAATCAGACCAAGATGAATCATTTCAGATTTTTTTCCACCTTCAGTGTGACCCATAATCTGTACAGTCCACTGAAACACAAACTGAAATCATGTAGAGGGAGAAAATAATATGCACCCTTAAACTAACGCTTTGCTGAAGTGCCCTGTGACTTGATGAGAGCATTCAGTCTTTTTGTGTCCATCAGCATGGGTCATTGTCATGCCGAAAGGTAAAAGGCAGGCAGGCAGGCGGGTAGGCAGGCAGGGAGGCAGGCGGGCAGGCAGGCAGGCAGGCGGGTAGGCAGGCAGGCAGGTAGGCAGGCAGGCAGGCGGGTAGGCAGGCAGGCAGGCAGGCAGGCGGGTAGGCAGGCAGGCAGGCAGGCAGGCAGGCAGGCAGGCAGGCAGGCAGGCAAGCAGGCAGGCAAGCAGGCAGGCAGGCAGGTAGGCAGGCAGGCAGGCAGGCAGGTCGGGAAATTGCAGTGTTTCAGTAGCAAGACATATAATTGCACATAAACCTACATATACAATCCAGAAAAATATAAATACATCTAGACATAAGTTAAAGTACAAGAAATAAAATAAAAGTATATCTGTTTATCAATCTATTGACGTGGCATCTGAAGCAGATTGGCCGTATTTACAGACAGCAGGCACTGAGTGGTGTGAGGTCTAACAGCACAGTGACTGTAGACACCGCTAACTCAGAGCTGCAGCAGTGTTTACAGTGTGAAGTGCAGTGAGGGTCGTTACAGTAGCAGCTGTAATATACGGCGCTGTGTGTATTAACAGGAGGGTCGTTACAGTAGCAGCTGTAATATACGGCGCTGTGTGTATTAACAGGAGGATCGTTACAGTAGCAGCTGTAATATACGGCGCTGTGCGTATTAACAGGAGGGTCGTTACAGTAGCAGCTGTAATATACGGCGCTGTGCGTATTAACAGGAGGATCGTTACAGTAGCAGCTGTAATATACGGCGCTGTGCGTATTAACAGGAGGATCGTTACAGTAGCAGCTGTAATATACGGCGCTGTGCGTATTAACAGGAGGGTCGTTACAGTAGCAGCTGTAATATACGGCGCTGTGCGTATTAACAGGAGGGTCGTTACAGTAGCAGCTGTAATATACGGCGCTGTGCGTATTAACAGGAGGGTCGTTACAGTAGCAGCTGTAATATACGGCGCTGTGCGTATTAACAGGAGGGTCGTTACAGTAGCAGCTGTAATATACGGCGCTGTGCGTATTAACAGGATGGTCGTTACAGTAGCAGCTGTAATATACGGCGCTGTGCGTATTAACAGGAGGGTCGTTACAGTAGCAGCTGTAATATACGGCGCTGTGCGTATTAACAGGATGGTCGTTACAGTAGCAGCTGTAATATACGGCGCTGTGCGTATTAACAGGAGGGTCGTTACAGTAGCAGCTGTAATATACGGCGCTGTGTGTATTAACAGGAGGGTCGTTACAGTAGCAGCTGTAATATACGGCGCTGTGTGTATTAACAGGAGGGTCGTTACAGTAGCAGCTGTAATATACGGCGCTGTGCGTATTAACAGGAGGGTCGTTACAGTAGCAGCTGTAATATACGGCGCTGTGCGTATTAACAGGAGGGTCGTTACAGTAGCAGCTGTAATATACGGCGCTGTGCGTATTAACAGGAGGGTCGTTACAGTAGCAGCTGTAATATACGGCGCTGTGCGTATTAACAGGAGGGTCGTTACAGTAGCAGCTGTAATATACGGCGCTGTGCGTATTAACAGGAGGGTCGTTACAATAGCAGCTGTAATATACGGCGCTGTGCGTATTAACAGGAGGGTCGTTACAATAGCAGCTGTAATATACGGCGCTGTGCGTATTAACAGGAGGGTCGTTACAGTAGCAGCTGTAATATACGGCGCTGTGCGTATTAACAGGAGGGTCGTTACAATAGCAGCTGTAATATACGGCGCTGTGCGTATTAACAGGAGGGTCGTTACAGTAGCAGCTGTAATATACGGCGCTGTGCGTATTAACAGGAGGGTCGTTACAGTAGCAGCTGTAATATACGGCGCTGTGCGTATTAACAGGAGGGTCGTTACAGCAGCAGCTGTAATATACGGCGCTGTGCGTATTAACAGGAGGGTCGTTACAGCAGCAGCTGTAATATACGGCGCTGTGTGTATTAACAGGAGGGTCGTTACAGCAGCAGCTGTAATATACGGCGCTGTGCGTATTAACAGGAGGGTCGTTACAGCAGCAGCTGTAATATACGGCGCTGTGCGTATTAACAGGAGGGTCGTTACAGTAGCAGCTGTAATATACGGCGCTGTGCGTATTAACAGGAGGGTCGTTACAGTAGCAGCTGTAATATACGGCGCTGTGCGTATTAACAGGAGGGTCGTTACAGTAGCAGCTGTAATATACGGCGCTGTGCGTATTAACAGGAGGGTCGTTACAGTAGCAGCTGTAATATACGGCGCTGTGCGTATTAACAGGAGGGTCGTTACAGTAGCAGCTGTAATATACGGCGCTGTGCGTATTAACAGGAGGGTCGTTACAGTAGCAGCTGTAATATACGGCGCTGTGCGTATTAACAGGAGGGTCGTTACAGTAGCAGCTGTAATATACGGCGCTGTGCGTATTAACAGGAGGGTCGTTACAGTAGCAGCTGTAATATACGGCGCTGTGCGTATTAACAGGGGAGGAGATACAGTAGCAGCTGTAATATACGGCGCTGTGCGTATTAACAGGAGGGTCGTTACAGTAGCAGCTGTAATATACGGCGCTGTGCGTATTAACAGGAGGGTCGTTACAGTAGCAGCTGTAATATACGGCGCTGTGTGTATTAACAGGAGGGTCGTTACAGTAGCAGCTGTAATATACGGCGCTGTGCTTATTAACAGGGGAGGAGATACAGTAGCAGCTGTAATATACGGCGCTGTGCGTATTAACAGGAGGGTCGTTACAGTAGCAGCTGTAATATACGGCGCTGTGCGTATTAACAGGAGGGTCGTTACAGTAGCAGCTGTAATATACGGCGCTGTGTGTATTAACAGGAGGGTCGTTACAGTAGCAGCTGTAATATACGGCGCTGTGCGTATTAACAGGAGGGTCGTTACAGTAGCAGCTGTAATATACGGCGCTGTGTGTATTAACAGGAGGGTCGTTACAGTAGCAGCTGTAATATACGGCGCTGTGCGTATTAACAGGAGGGTCGTTACAGTAGCAGCTGTAATATACGGCGCTGTGCGTATTAACAGGAGGGTCGTTACAGTAGCAGCTGTAATATACGGCGCTGTGTGTATTAACAGGAGGGTCGTTACAGTAGCAGCTGTAATATACGGCGCTGTGCGTATTAACAGGGGAGGAGATACAGTGCTGTGGTTCACCTCAGTGCAGACAGCAGGAGATCAGTACCATCTCTGCAGTAAGGAGACTCGCTGTAGAGCCGTATAGCAGTGGGTCAGAAAGATCTCACACGGCTCTTTAACACAGCGCAGCTGGAACCGCCTGACCTGAATGAGCTTCTCTGTTTGTCCAGTGTAGCAGGCAGAGGGTGTGAGGTGTTATGATCAACAGCTTGTTGAGCATCCTCTGTTCTGCCACAGCCTCCAAAGAGTCCAGCTTGACTCCTACAACAGAGCCAGCCTTCCTAATTGACTGATATTTGGAGCTGTTCATAATTCCTTCCACCTTGGCTAAAGCCCCAGTTCCAGCTGCAGAGAAAGGGCCCAAGAGCATAATGCAGCCTCCACCATGCTTCACTGTGGGTGATGCGCAGTGTTGGCTTTGCACCAAACCTCATCAGACCGTTACACGTTTTCCCACATACTTGATGGCAGACTTGATGTAGGTTTTGGCAAAGCATAGCCAGGCTTGGACGTTTTTCTTTCTCAGGAAAGGCTTCAGTCCTGCCACCCGACCCCACATCCCAGACATATGAAGAATACGGGAGATTGTCGTCACATGCACTACACAACCACTACTTGCCAGAAATTCCTGCAGCTCCTTTACGTTGCCGTAGGGCCTCTCGTCAACCTTCCGGGCCAGTTTTCTTCTTGCCTTTCCATCAATTTTTGAGGGACATCCAGTTGTTGGTAATGTCACTGTTGTGCCAAACCTCTTGATGACCGTCTTCACTGTGTTCCATGGTGCATCCAGTGCTTGGAATTTGTTTTGTACCCTTCTCCTAGCTGATACCTTTCAGCAGTCGGATCCCTTTGATGTGTTGTGAGCTCCGTGGCTTTCGCAGCAAAGAAAATATGAGGCAAATCCTACTTGAACGGCTGAACTTTACATGGTTCATCAGAGCCACTTTAAATGATGTTAACTGTGACTGCTGTTTAACTTGGGTTTAAATGTGATCGGCTAATTCTGAACACAACCACATCCCCAATTATAAGAGGGTGTTCACACTAATGCAACCACATTATTTTAGTTTTGTTCTTTTAATTTCCCCCTATAAATGATTTCAGTTTGTTTTTCAGTGGATTGCACAGATTATGGGTCACATTGAAGGCGGAAATAAATCTGAAATGATTCACAGAAACCTGCCATTTCAACAGGGGTGTGTAGACTTTATACCCGCTGTATGTATAAATTATATAATATCATCACTCGCCTCATCATTACAGCACTGTATGACACAATTTCTTTCATGTAAATTAAAGAAAAATGTAAAAAGCCATTACTGGTCACGTCACATATACACTCACTGGCCGCTTTATTAGGTACACCTAATCAGTTGCTTGTTAACACAAACAGCTAATCAGCCAATCACACGGCGGCAACTCAGTGCATTGAGGCCTGTAGAGGTGGACAAGACGACTTGCTGAAGTGCAGGCCGAGCATCAGAACGGGGAAGAAAGGGGATTTAAGGGGCTTTGAACGTGGCGTGGTTGTTGGTGCCAGACGGGCTGGTCTGAGTATTTCAGAAACTGCTGATCTGCTGGGATTTTCACGCACAACCATCTCCAGGGTTTACAGAGAACGGTCCGGAAAAGAGGAAACATCCAGTGAGCGGTCAGTCGTGTGGACGAAAATGCCTTGCTGATGTGAGAGGTCAGAGGAGAACGGGCAGACTGGTTCCAGATGATAGAAAGACAACAGGAACTCAAACAACCAATCAGAATCTCTGAGGAACGTTTCTAGCACCTTGTTGAAAGTCTGACATGAAGAATTAAGACAGTTCTGAAGGCAAAAGGGGGTCCAGCCTTTTACTAGCAAGGGGTACCTAATAAAGTGGCCAGTGAGTGTATGCTGCTATAAGTTTCAGCCCCCTGAACTCAAAACGCCTTCGCACGTCCCTGGTGTCGTGTAAAGCGATCACTCGGAGAGAACGTTGGAATATGTTCCTTATTCTTTCTCTCACACAGTCTCCATCTGAGTAACAACCACAAGAAGGAAGTTCCGTTTTCAGTGAGATCGTGAGTGATAAGACAGTGATGACAGTCAAAATAAACTCTTTAAATGAAAACAAAACCTACCCCAGCGCATATTTATAGTTAACTCTGTACATTAAACTTCTGCCCTGTTAGAACTGAAGGTTCTATTCAGGTACATTTCTCGTTCGTCAAGGTACAAACAATGTAAATGTTCCCTCAAAGGTTCTACAGTGGTCTGATTGTGAACCTTAACTCTCTACTGCATACATTATGATAGTAATTCTTGATTATTAAATTATATTACTTATAATATCATATACAACAATTATTAAATTAAATATATATTTTTTTAAATATGTCCATTGGAGTGTGTTGCCTTGGGGCAACATAGTGAGACAACGGGAAGTGATGACATAGAGCCATGTTCCCTGAAGCAGTGAGACCTGGCTAAATACATTACACTGTCACGCAGTGTTGCCTGTAGGCAACAAACAAAAAAATTGATACTGAATTTTAAAGAAGAGGGTTAATTGCGCCCACTAAGAGCTAGAATGACCAACTCAAACTCTTTCCTCTTTAAATGTGTGTGTTAGGGTGGGGAGGGTGAGTAGGATGAGAAGGGCGAGTAAGATGGGTTGGGGGTAGCGGGGTAGATTGTTACAAGATATTGTGGAATTGAAAAGATATGGTTATAATTGTAACTGTTTTCTTTCAAGTTGTGAAATAAAAGGGATATATATATATACATATATATATATATATATATATGTGTGTGTGTGTGTGTGTGTGTGTATAATGTTAATAAGTGAGGAAAATAATTTTGTTGCCCTGAGGCAACATCATGCAATACAGGGTTAAATACGTTTCTCCAGGTGAAAAGTTGGTATTTGTACCTTTTCAGAACCGAATGTTTTAAAACAGAACAGTAGAATAAAAGTCTGGAGGCGAGGCGGGAGACGGTACAGTTATGATCCCTGACTAAAGGGACCCTAGAGAGAGCAGGTAGGATATTTTCATAGCTTAAGTCACATGATCAGAGCATACTGCCAGCAGAGCCAGCTGGTTTGCCTGGTTTTTAAGGAAGCTCCCAGTCTAATGTCAGTTCAGTGCACAGTAGCATTAGCTTACATAAAGTAATATTCATATTTCGACTTTTTAACGACCTCATCATTCAGACAATGTAGGGATATTCCACAGAAGAATATTCACAGGATAACGCGTATCGGCTTCGGAACATTTTTGATGATCACAGAATGCGACAGATTTCCAAACTCCATTGATTTTTCTCATAGAGAAATTCTCTTAGACCCCGAGTTCCTTATACGGGCAAAAGAGCGCTGACTACAGAATGACCACATGACTGTAGCGGTCCTGTGTGACCCACAGTGCAGACCGAACATGCCGCTCAGCCTCTCCGAACAGAGCCGACGCAGACAGAGGTGTGTTTTTTGGTCCAAAAACTCGTTGGATTTGTCGCCAGGTGTCTAAAGAGTTGCTGAATCCAGTGACAAAGTGGCTCAGCTGGCAACATTGGCATTAACAGCAGAAGGGTTTTAGTGGGAGAGTTCGGATGTGGTGAGGCGGCCAGGTGAGCTTATATGGAGTACTTTCTAATTTTATGGCTTTAAATGCAGCTCATTTTAGGACCACAACTATACTTTATAAAAGAAAAAGAATGAGCACATTAAATATAAAGTAGCAGAAAATGTGTTCTCTGTAGAGGCTGTTCACAAAATATATAGTTTAATTGGGGGGTGTTTCAATCTTTGCATACAATTATTTTATTAATTTTACTGGATTAACCAATCTACATAATAATAATAATAATAATACATTAATAATAACAGAACTTTTAGAGTTATTTCACAAAAATGGTCAGTTTAGTAACACATTACTTAAGCCCTCTTTATACAGCATAACATTGACAAAAACATGCTCTGGCAGATGTCATATGCTGTCATAAGATGTTATGACAGACTATGTTCAGTATTATGACAGTGTCATGTAATCATTACCGCTAATTGTCATAATATTTGATGTTATGGCAGCACACAACAAAAATTACTATGCAACATGAGCCGTTTTAACATCAAACATTACGGTTCTGTTATATTACTAAATGTAATCTGCCAGAACATGTTTATAGCATGGTTATGACAGTGCAGCAGCCTTCAAGTTAACGGTAACACTTTACTGTAGAGCAGTTTATATAAGGCTTCATGACCCTTACATAAGCTTGTCATGAGAACTGACATAACCCTACGTGAATGTTTATAAATGCTTAATCCAATAGGCATCAGTTGTCATTAAGGCTACTTTATAGTGAATAACGCCTATTGGAATAAGCATTTATGCACATTTATGTAGGGTTATGTCAGTTGTCATGACAAGCTTATGGAGGCGTCATGTAGCCTTGTGAACACTGCCCTACAGTAAAAGACATTAGGCACTAAATTCTGCAGAAAATGCCGTGTTTGAGTTTGTTCTCTGTACAGGATATTTTCACTTAGAAAATCAGCTGAAACGTGTATTTATCAGCGCAGAGTGTTATATTGAGGCTCTGAGTTTAGTCTAAATCTAGACTCCTGGTTACCGCGGTTACAGGATGTGTAACCGCTCCTGTATGTGTGTCAGTGAGTCTGTGCTGAGGCGGTTTTGTCATGTTTTTCCTGTGCACCTGTGTGACGCTGCGCTCTCTCTCTCTGTGGCAGTGTGGGTGGTACTGGGGTCCGATGAACTGGGAGGACGCAGAGATGAAGCTGAAGGGGAAAGCAGACGGATCCTTCCTGGTACGGGACAGTTCAGACCCCCGATACATCCTCAGCCTCAGCTTCCGCTCGCAGGGCATCACCCACCACACGCGCATGGAGCACTACAGAGGTACGACCCGTACCATACACTAATAATAATGATAACAATAATAATAATAAGAAGAAGAATAATGCTTTCTTTTCCAGTCCCTTAAGCCTGTGGTACAAACTGTAACTATAAAATACACCATACTTCCAAAGGTTTTCAGTCACCCATCCAAATCATTGAGTTCAGGTGTTCCAGTCACTTCCATGGCCACAGGTGTATAAAGCCGAGCCCCTAGGCCTGCAGACTGCTTCTACAGACATTAGTGAAAGAATGGGTCGCTCTCAGGAGCTCAGTGAATTCCAGCGTGGTACCGTGATCGGACGCCACCTGTGCAGCAAGTCCAGTCGTGAAATTTCCTCACTACTAAATATTCCACAGTCCACTGTCAGTGGGATTATAACAAAGTGGAAGCGATTGGGAACGACAGCAACTCAGCCACGAAGTGGTCGGCCACGTAAAATGACAGAGCGGTCAGCAGATTCTGAGGGGCATAGTGCGCAGAGGTCACCAACTTTCTGTAGAGTCAATCACTACAGACCTCCAAACTTTACGTGGCCTTCAGATCAGCTCAAGAACATCGTAGAGAGCTTCATGGAATGGGTTTCCATGGCCGAGCAGCTGCATCCAAGCTTTACATCACCAAGCACAATGCAAAGCGTCTTCCCAGAAGAGCTGAAGCTGTTATAGCTGCACAGGGTGGGCCGACATCATATTAAACCCTATGGATTAAGAATGGGATGTCACTCAAGTTCATATGTGTGTGAAGCCAGACGACCAAATTCTTTTGGCTATATAGAGTATATAACATAAATACACACCTACACAGGGGGAACCCAAACACAATACACAGCCCTCATTTAACAGCACACATCTGCAGGAGTCAAATCAAAGTGGAGAGGACAGATCCTGCAACAGCAGACCACCAAACCAGCCAGCAAACAGCAAAAACTAACCAAAATACGACAAATTTGAGAAGCTCCTATTATTGTAAAACCCTGGCTCAAGGGAAGCAACATAAGAGTCCAAATCACAAGTCAGAAAACAATTTTATTAAAGGAAATAAAGAATTTTCAAACAAAGAGAAGTAGTGGAGGTTGGAGGCCCTGCTGCTGCGGGAGGACAGTGAGGAGCTCTCAGAAGAAAAGCGTTCTAGATATTACGGTGAAGAAGGACACATGGAAAAACTCCTTTGGGATAAGTTGGAGTGATGAAGCTCCATTGAACTTACAGTGGTGCTTAAAAGTTTGTGAACCCTAAAGAATTTTCTGTGTTTCTGCATAAATTTGACCTAAACTTCATCAGTTTTTCACACAAGTCCTAATAGTAGACCTACATGTATTGTACTACTGCGCATGCGTGGGGGAGTTGTAGCCCCTCCGTGCAAGATGGTGAGCTGCTGTTGCACAGCCTCCGGTCTGCTGTATCTATCCTCTGAGTTATCTGGACAGTGATGGTGAGATAAGAGGGTGACCTATCATTAAATACGTCTTCTACCCTGCACGGAGTGTATTCCTGTCTGTGTACCTCCAAAGAAGCCAGGAATCCTTGCTACCTCTTCCACCACTCGCTCCTCCCCCTTTTCACCATTACAAGATGTAGAGAACCAAATTAAACAAACGAGACAAAAGTATTAGACTCGGTCATTTATTTATTGAGGAAAATGATCCAGTATTTTATTTCTGTGAGTGGCAAAAATATGTGAACCTTTAGGTTAAGCAGGTAAATTGAAGGTGAAATTAGAGTTGGGTGTTTTCAGTCAATGGGACGGCAATCAGGTGTGAGTGACCACAGGTTACAAAACCATCTCTAAAGAGTTTGGATGTGCATTGGACAGATGCACAAAGGGAGGAAATTCAGGACCACCGCTATGCTCCCCAGGAGGGGTTGACCAACAAAGATCACACCAAAGTGAGGTGGGTAACAGTCCGTGAGGTTACAGAGGAACCCAGGGTTACTTCTAAGCATCTAAAGGCCTGAATCGCAGCGGCTACTGTTAATGTTCACCATCAGGAGAACACTGAACAACAATGGTGTGCATGGCAGGGCTGCAAGGAGAAGTTCTCCAACAAGAACATTGCTGCTCGTCTGCAGTTTGCTAAAGATCACATGGTGAACCCAGAAGGCTATTGGAGAAGCTTTATGTTTGGAGAAAGGAAAACACTGCATTCAGCATAAGAACCTTATCCATTCTGTGAAACATGGCGGTGGTAGTATCATGGTTTGGGCCTGTTTTGCTGCATCTGGGTCAGGACGACTTGCCATCATTGATGGAACAATTTTCCTCAATAAATAAATAAACAAGTCTAATACTTTTGTCTTGTTTTTTTTCTCTTCATCCAATATTAGGACTTGTGTGATGAAGGTTTTGGTCAAATTTATGCAGAAATTTTGAAAATTCTAAAGGGTTCACAAACGTTTAAGCACCACTGCATGTGGGATGAGTTGGAGTGATGGAGCTCTAGTGAATAATGTATATAGCGTGGCTGTATTGTTGTGCTGAAATAAACGTGTTGATATAAAATCGCAGAAACCCAGTTTCACTGAGGTGGTTGAATGTGAAGTTCTGCCCTGGAACAGACGGTAGCTGTTTCTGTTAGAGCAACAGGAAGAGGAGGAGGTGTAGCTGCTGTGTGGTGGCTTTAGAAGGCGGAACTGCTCCGATTCTGGCTTAAAACATTTGTTTCCCTCAAACATTCAGAATCAGTAACGTCTCTGTTTCCTTCAGTCACAGTTTGAGTTTCATTTTATTCCTTTGTTTTGATAAAAAGTCAACAGATCTGAATCTGAATGTTGTGAATCACAGGTCTTACATCTCAGGACTATCCTTGTGTTTCTCTGTCCAGCTGCACATCTGGACACCTTACTGCTCATATTGCACTTTCTGCGTACCTTATTGCGCATCTTGCACATCTGGACACAAGACACTTTATTTGGTAGCAATATCTGCACAAATTAGTTCATTCAGTGGTCATTATATGCCGTTACCTGCGCCTCCTCGTCCAGTCATTACTGCGCTGCGTCTGTGGTCTCAGGTTATAGATCTTATTCCAGATTGTTGTGGTTTTCTAGTTGTGTATCTGCCTGTAGAGAAGATCTCTATATTTATTCTTCCTGTTATACTGTCTAAACCCTTATTACTGTTACCGTACAGTGCTGTGTGTCCGATACTGGCTGCTAATTTGCTTCAGGATCAATAAAGTATCTGTCTGTCTGTCTGTCTGTCTGTCTGTCTGTCTGTCTGTCTGTCTGTCTGTCTAACTATCTGTCTGTCTGTTTATCCGTCTATCTATCTATCTATCTATCTATCTATCTATCTATCTATCTATCTATCTATCTATCTATCTGTCTTTCTGTTTCTCTGTCTGTCTATCCGTCTGTCTATCCGTCTGTCTATCTATCTATCTATCTATCTATCTATCTATCTATCTATCTATCTATCTATCTATCTATCTGTTTCTCTGTCTGTCTGTCTATCTATTTATCTATCTATCTATCTATCTATCTATCTGTCTGTCTGTCTGTCTGTCTGTTTCTCTGTCTATCTATCTATCTATCTATCTATCTATCTATCTATCTATCTGTCTGTCTGTCTGTCTGTCTGTCTGTCTATCTATCTATCTATCTATCTATCTATCTATCTATCTATCTATCTATCTATCTATCTATCTATCTATCTATCTAACTGTCTGTCTGTCGGTCTCTGTCTGTCTATCCATCCATCCATCCATCCATCCATCCATCCATCCATCCATCCAGCAGATATCACTTCCACATATAGCATGACTCCAAAATCATGGCTAGTGACTGATTTGAAGCTCTTTACGTTTTCCAGCTTAAACAGCTTGGAAGTTTTGGCCTTGGTGTTTTCCTCGTTTTGCATCCAGTAACTATGTTAGGTTGGTACATACACAGCATAGAGGTGTTAAACACATCCAATACAGAGACACACTTTAATACACAATTACTGAGCTTAACATAAAAGGGAAGAGTATAATACACAGTGTGCCATAACTTTTGCACAGGCCAACACCAAACGAAAAACAAAAAAACGCCCCGACTTTTAACGTTTCGTCTCTAATTTAGGCACTTTGGTATATTTAAATCTAGATATATGTCTAAGGCCACGCGAGCTGATTGGTTGAGAGGCTTTCTAACTGCTGTTTTTTCACCATAACACCACAGGTTTTTCACAAGACGCTGTTGCTAAGCAACGACTCCGACAGCTGTAGGAGACGCTAGAGCCATCTGAACGTTTTCACTTCTTACTTTGCCACAAACAGAAAACGGACACTGTTCTGTCACATCTGACCGACAGCCGATTCGGTCCGACTCTGAAGACGAGACGACGCTAAATTCCCAAACTGTCGTCACCACTGAGCAGCTTTTCAGTCGGCAGCTGTGACAGAAGAACAGCTGAACAACCTGGAATCAGCCAGAAATGAACTCCATTCGCCAAACTAAACGGGCTGTAAGAAGCTTTACAGACCGGCTGGAACAAAACAACATTAATACTGATCTGGACAAACTGACCAAACTGAGCTGAACCTGATATTGTGTCAGTTTTATGGCTCAGTCTGATTTGGTCCGACTCTGAAGATCAGACGACACGTTTGGCGATGACAGTTTGGGAATTTAGTGTAAGGAGCTGGAGAACGAACTGCCGGCGGTGATGTTATTTTGTAATTATGCACTCCCTCTCGTGTTCTGTTGCTCACAAATTACATCACAGTATATTGCAAAACGCTTTTCTAAGCATGCTCTGAATATCGTCCGTGATCAAAAACACTTTGCAACTGCATGTTTGTTTACAAAGAGAGCTTCATTAGTCCAGTTTAATTGCGTTTAGTACAGCACAGTGTGTAAAATGTTGAATAGAATCGGATTCCCAATTTTTGATAATATTTTTTTTATTTGGCTCATCAGTTATCAGAAGAAAATAAGATAAGATCCTTTATTAGTCCCACAGCGAGGGAAGCTCGCAGTGCTGTAGCAGCAAAGAGACAGCAGGGCACTCAAGAGTTAACAAAGTAATACACCTTATTAATTACTTAACGAGGTTACAGTGTGTTACTTATTACTGTACAGACTAAATATATAATGCTAAAGATAAAACATATAAACTCTGTCCTTTCTGCTGGTTAATGCTGGTCTGGTGCTGGTTTATGTTGGTCTGGTGCTGATTGAGTTGGTCTGGTACTGGTTTGTGCTGGTTCAGTGCTGGTTTGTGCTGGTTTATACTGGTCTGGTAGAGGTTTGTGCTGGTCTGGTGCTGGTTTACACTGGTCTGGTACTGGTTTAGGTTGGTCTGGTACTGGTTTATGCTGGTCTGGTGCTGATTGAGTTGGTCTGGTACTGCTTTATGTTGGTCTGGTATTGGTTTGTGCTGGTCTGGTGCTGGTTTGTGCTGCTCTGGTGCTGGTTTATGCTGGTCTGGTGCTGGTTTATGCTGGTCTGGTACTGGTTTGTGCTGGTCTGGTGCTGGTTTGTGCTGGTCTGGTGCTGGTTTATGCTGCTCTGGTGCTGGTTTGTGCTGGTCTGGTGCTGGTTTATGCTGCTCTGGTGCTGGTTTGTGCTGGTCTGGTGCTGGTTTGTGCTGCTCTGGTGCTGGTTTATGCTGGTCTGGTGCTGGTTTATGCTGGTCTGGTACTGGTTTGTGCTGGTCTGGTGCTGGTTTATGCTGGTCTGGTGCTGGTTTATGCTGGTCTGGTACTGGTTTGTGCTGGTCTGGTGCTGGTTTGTGCTGGTCTGGTACTGGTTTGTGCTGCTCTGGTGCTGGTTTGTGCTGGTCTGGTGCTGGTTTGTGCTGCTCTGGTGCTGGTTTGTGCTGGTCTGGTACTGGTTTGTGCTGCTCTGGTGCTGGTTTATGCTGGTCTGGTGCTGGTTTGTGCTGGTCTGGTGCTGGTTTGTGCTGCTCTGGTGCTGGTTTATGCTGGTCTGGTATTGGTTTGTGCTAGTCTGGTGCTGGTTTATGCTGCTCTGGTGCTGGTTTGTGCTGGTCTGGTGCTGGTTTGTGCTGCTCTGGTGCTGGTTTATGCTGGTCTGGTACTGGTTTGTGCTGGTCTGGTGCTGGTTTGTGCTGGTCTGGTACTGGTTTGTGCTGGTCTGGTGCTGGTTTGTGCTGGTCTGGTGCTGGTTTGTGCTGCTCTGGTGCTGGTTTGTGCTGGTCTGGTGCTGGTTTATGTTGGTCTGGTGCTGGTTTTATTATAAATACACTAATTAGAAATTTTTAAAAAATCTAAAAATCTTTACACTGTAAGAATATTTTACATGTCTTGCGCGTGGAATATTGCACACAGCTACAGCTTACCCACTGTAGGTGTGTGAGGTCCAGTGAGGGTGGGGTGGGGGCGCTGGGAGCAGTGCTGGTTGTACAGCCGTATCGTCGAGCTGTATTTAGTGTTTAACACTACCTCCGCTAAACTGGGTAAGACTGTTCTGTAATTGTTCCTCTGCTGAGGGAAACACTCTGAAAAGACTTAAACTACTAACTCTGGCACCCTCCAGTGGACGGTAGTAACACTGCATGTTTTCTGCCAGTTTTCCCAGCAGCTCCTGTCCAGATATTTCCTTGAGGCTGGTAGAGTCGAGGTACTGCCTCCCACAAAACAAGCAGCTGTTATTCTGCTATTTTTGCTTATTTATATATTGCTATGCATGTAAAGTCCTTTATAAACCTGCCCTCAGTCTCTGTTCTTCTACACTCTTAAAAAAGATGGTTCTTCAAGGGTTCTTTAGGAAAGAAAACAATTCTATATAGAACTATAAACACTCAAAGAACCATTTGCATGATTAAATGGTTCTTTGCATCAAGTAAAGGTTCTTCAGATTATGAAGAATGTGTTCTATATGGCACCAAAAAGGTTCTGGAGTTTTGAAGATGTCAAGCTTGTGACCCTTTTTGGTGCTACATAGAACCATTTCCAAAAGGTTCTATGTAGAAGCATCTACAACGCATTCAGCATCATTCTGAATAACCATTTCACCATACAGAGAACCATTTATTCATGCAAAGGGTTCTTTGAGTGGTCATATTTCTATATAGAACCATTTTCTTCAATTTATAACCTTCTCTTTAATGCTGTTCTAGGCAAAACATGACATTATAGACATAGTATATTCATATTTATATATAATATAGCTATATTATGTCAGAAAACTTGCTAGACTGAACATGTCATACACCGGTCAGGCGTAACCTCTTCGTTTCTACGCTCACTGTCCAGTTTATCAGCTCCACTTACTGTATAGCTGCACTCTGTAGTTCTACAGTTACAGACTGTAGTCCATCTGTTTCTCTGATACTCTGTTACCCTGTTCTTCAGTGGTCAGGACCCCCATGGACCCTCATAGAGCAGGTACTGTTTGGGTGGTGGGTCATTCTCAACACTGCAGCAACACTGACGTGGTGTGTTAGTGTGTGTTGTGCTGGTACGAGTGGATTAGACACAGCAGTGCTGCTGGAGGTTTTAAACACATCATTGTCGCTGCTGGACTGAGAATAGCCCACCAACCAAAAATATCCAGCCCACAGCGACCTGTGGGCAGCGTCCTGTGGGCAGCGTCCTGTGGGCAGCGTCCTGTGGGCAGTGTTCTGTGGGCAGCGTCCTGTGGGCAGTGTTCTGTGGGCAGCGTCCTGTGGGCAGCGTCCTGTGGGCAGTGTTCTGTGGGCAGCGTCCTGAGGGCAGTGTTCTGTGGGCAGCGTCCTGTGGGCAGTGTCCTGTGGGCAGTGTTCTGTGGGCAGCGTCCTGTGGGCAGCGTCCTGTGGGCAGCATCCTGTGACCACTGATGAAGGACTAGAGGATGACCAACACAAACTGTGCAGCAGCAGATGAGCTGTCGTCTCTGACTTTACATCTAGAAGGTGGACCGACAAGGTAGGAGTGTCTAATAGAGTGGACAGTGAGTGGACACAGTGTTTAAAAACTCCAGCAGCACTGCTGTCTGATCCACTCAGACCAGCGCAACACAAACTAACACACCACCACCACGTCAGTGTTACTGCAGTGCTGAGAATGACCCACCACCCAAATAGTACCTGCTCTGTGAGGGTCCATGGGGGTCCTGACCACTGAAGAACAGGGTAACAGAGTTTCAGAGAAACAGATGGACTACAGTCTGTAACTGTAGAACTACAGAGAGCAGCTATACAGTAAGTGGAGCTGATAAAGTGGACAGTGAGCGCAGAGACAAGGTGGTCAGAATGTTACGCCTGACCGGTGTGGATAATGAATGGAATAAAGCTGAAATTCTCTCCATCTTTACAGCTTCTCTTTTATTTTGCGGTCTGCAGTGCTTTCAAGCGTCTTTTCTTTTCATTTTGATGTCTAGACACATAATTTAATCTCGTACCTTAACAGAAAAAAACAGCTTCACTGAAGTTCTCAGTCCGTCCAGGTTTACTCCTTTACACGGATCTGAATAGAGAGCCTTCATTCTCTTATCAACACGTGGGAAAATACATTTCTCTCTGGATCACACTTCCTTTTCCTCTGCCTGTCTTTATCCAGAGTCTCAGAGCTCCTGGTTTCAGTCTGTATAGATGATAAATGTAATAGCCAGTGAGGCTGCAGTGATACAGTCTAAGCTGCTTAATGCTAGTTTATGCCAGTCTGGTACTGGTTTTTGCTGGTCTGGTACTGGTTTATATTGGTCTGGTGCTGGTTTGTGCTGGTCTGGTGCTGGTTTGTGCTGGTCTGGTGCTGGTTTGTGCTGGTCTGGTGCTGGTTTGTGCTGCTCTGGTGCTGGTTTGTGCTGGTCTGGTGCTGGTTTATGTTGGTCTGGTGCTGGTTTTATTATAAATACACTAATTAGAAATTTTTAAAAAATCTAAAAATCTTTACACTGTAAGAATATTTTACATGTCTTGCGCGTGGAATATTGCACACAGCTACAGCTTACCCACTGTAGGTGTGTGAGGTCCAGTGAGGGTGGGGTGGGGGCGCTGGGAGCAGTGCTGGTTGTACAGCCGTATCGTCGAGCTGTATTTAGTGTTTAACACTACCTCCGCTAAACTGGGTAAGACTGTTCTGTAATTGTTCCTCTGCTGAGGGAAACACTCTGAAAAGACTTAAACTACTAACTCTGGCACCCTCCAGTGGACGGTAGTAACACTGCATGTTTTCTGCCAGTTTTCCCAGCAGCTCCTGTCCAGATATTTCCTTGAGGCTGGTAGAGTCGAGGTACTGCCTCCCACAAAACAAGCAGCTGTTATTCTGCTATTTTTGCTTATTTATATATTGCTATGCATGTAAAGTCCTTTATAAACCTGCCCTCAGTCTCTGTTCTTCTACACTCTTAAAAAAGATGGTTCTTCAAGGGTTCTTTAGGAAAGAAAACAATTCTATATAGAACTATAAACACTCAAAGAACCATTTGCATGATTAAATGGTTCTTTGCATCAAGTAAAGGTTCTTCAGATTATGAAGAATGTGTTCTATATGGCACCAAAAAGGTTCTGGAGTTTTGAAGATGTCAAGCTTGTGACCCTTTTTGGTGCTACATAGAACCATTTCCAAAAGGTTCTATGTAGAAGCATCTACAACGCATTCAGCATCATTCTGAATAACCATTTCACCATACAGAGAACCATTTATTCATGCAAAGGGTTCTTTGAGTGGTCATATTTCTATATAGAACCATTTTCTTCAATTTATAACCTTCTCTTTAATGCTGTTCTAGGCAAAACATGACATTATAGACATAGTATATTCATATTTATATATAATATAGCTATATTATGTCAGAAAACTTGCTAGACTGAACATGTCATACACCGGTCAGGCGTAACCTCTTCGTTTCTACGCTCACTGTCCAGTTTATCAGCTCCACTTACTGTATAGCTGCACTCTGTAGTTCTACAGTTACAGACTGTAGTCCATCTGTTTCTCTGATACTCTGTTACCCTGTTCTTCAGTGGTCAGGACCCCCATGGACCCTCATAGAGCAGGTACTGTTTGGGTGGTGGGTCATTCTCAACACTGCAGCAACACTGACGTGGTGTGTTAGTGTGTGTTGTGCTGGTACGAGTGGATTAGACACAGCAGTGCTGCAGGAGGTTTTAAACACATCATTGTCGCTGCTGGACTGAGAATAGCCCACCAACCAAAAATATCCAGCCCACAGCGACCTGTGGGCAGCGTCCTGTGGGCAGCGTCCTGTGGGCAGCGTCCTGTGGGCAGTGTTCTGTGGGCAGCGTCCTGTGGGCAGTGTTCTGTGGGCAGCGTCCTGTGGGCAGCGTCCTGTGGGCAGTGTTCTGTGGGCAGCGTCCTGAGGGCAGTGTTCTGTGGGCAGCGTCCTGTGGGCAGTGTCCTGTGGGCAGTGTTCTGTGGGCAGCGTCCTGTGGGCAGCGTCCTGTGGGCAGCATCCTGTGACCACTGATGAAGGACTAGAGGATGACCAACACAAACTGTGCAGCAGCAGATGAGCTGTCGTCTCTGACTTTACATCTAGAAGGTGGACCGACAAGGTAGGAGTGTCTAATAGAGTGGACAGTGAGTGGACACAGTGTTTAAAAACTCCAGCAGCACTGCTGTCTGATCCACTCAGACCAGCGCAACACAAACTAACACACCACCACCACGTCAGTGTTACTGCAGTGCTGAGAATGACCCACCACCCAAATAGTACCTGCTCTGTGAGGGTCCATGGGGGTCCTGACCACTGAAGAACAGGGTAACAGAGTTTCAGAGAAACAGATGGACTACAGTCTGTAACTGTAGAACTACAGAGAGCAGCTATACAGTAAGTGGAGCTGATAAAGTGGACAGTGAGCGCAGAGACAAGGTGGTCAGAATGTTACGCCTGACCGGTGTGGATAATGAATGGAATAAAGCTGAAATTCTCTCCATCTTTACAGCTTCTCTTTTATTTTGCGGTCTGCAGTGCTTTCAAGCGTCTTTTCTTTTCATTTTGATGTCTAGACACATAATTTAATCTCGTACCTTAACAGAAAAAAACAGCTTCACTGAAGTTCTCAGTCCGTCCAGGTTTACTCCTTTACACGGATCTGAATAGAGAGCCTTCATTCTCTTATCAACACGTGGGAAAATACATTTCTCTCTGGATCACACTTCCTTTTCCTCTGCCTGTCTTTATCCAGAGTCTCAGAGCTCCTGGTTTCAGTCTGTATAGATGATAAATGTAATAGCCAGTGAGGCTGCAGTGATACAGTCTAAGCTGCTTAATGCTAGTTTATGCCAGTCTGGTACTGGTTTTTGCTGGTCTGGTACTGGTTTATATTGGTCTGGTGCTGGTTTGTGCTGGTCTGGTGCTG